>NC_058132.1:392104504-392221353 GCF_016433145.1 Gracilinanus agilis | reverse complement strand
AGAAGGGAGGATCAGTGGAATAGACTTGGGGTAAATGACATCAGCAAGACAGTGTATGATAAACCCAAAGAGCCCAACTTTTGGGACATGAATCCACTATTTGACAAAAACTGCTGGGAAATTTGGAAAACAATATGGGAGAGATTAGGTCTAGATCAACATCTCACACCCTACACCAAGATAAATTCAGAATGGGTGAATGACTTGAATATAAAGAGGGAAACTATAAACATGTTAAGTGAACACAGCATAGTATACTTGTCAGATCTCTGGGAAAGGAAAGACTTTAAAACCAAGCAAGAGTTAGAGAAAATTACAAAATGTAAATTAAATGATTTTGATTATATTAAACTAAAAAGTTTCTGTACAAACAAAAACAATGTAGTCAAAATCAGAAGGGAAACAACAAATTTGGAAAAAATCTTTATAACGAAAAACTCCCTCCCCCTTCTTCTTCCCTCCCTTTTTGGCCTCCCCACTCCCCTGCTCCCTTTGGTTTATCCCTTCTGACTTTCTCAGTAGGGTTAGATGGAGTTTTTTATCCAGATGGATAATAAAGCTACTCTTCCTTCTCTGGGTTGATTATACTGAGAGTAAGGTTTGATTATTACCTCTTAATGCTCTCTTCCTCTCCTTCTTATGGTAGTATTTATCCCCTCCCCTTCCCATGCCCTCTTTGTGTGTAATAGAATATCTTATTTTTCTTATTTACTCGGATTTTTCTTGGTGTCCCCTACTATTCCTCCCCTCTTTCCCACCCCCCATGTCATCTTAGACCATTTAGTATCCTGTCCTCTCCCTATGAATTATTCTTCTGGTTGCTATAATAGTGAATATTATAATAGTGTATAGAGTTCACTACAGGGAATTATACATAGCATTTCTCCACCTAGTAATACAGATAATTAGATCTTATTTATGCCCTTAAAGAGTCAAGCTTAAAAGACTATGAGTTTTCTTTCTTTTCCCTCTGTTTCTCATTTACCTTTTCATCATCTTTCTCTTGATATCTGTGGTTGAGTGTCAAACTTTCCAATTAGTCCCGGTCTCTTTTGTGCAAAAACTTGGAATTCTTCAATTTTGTTGAATGCCCATACTTTCCCCTGAAAGTATGTGGTTAGTTTCGCTGGGTAGTTGATTCGTGGCTGAAGGCCCAGCTCTCTTGCCTTTCTGAATATTGTATTCCACGCCTTGCGTTCTTTTAGTGTTGAGGCTGCCAGATCCTGTGTGATCCTTATTGGTGCTCCTTGATATTTGAATTGTCTCTTTCTGGCTTCTTGTAAGATTTTTTCTTTGACTCGAAAGCTCTTCAATTTCGCTATTATATTTCTGGGTGTTGACTTTTCTGGGTCCAGTTTAGAGGGTGTTCTATGGATCCTTTCAATGTCTATATTGCCCTCTTGTTGTAGAACTTCAGGGCAATTTTGCTGAATAATTTCTTTGAGTATGGAGTCCATGTTTTTATTAGTTTCTGCCTTTTCTGGAATACCAATGATTCTCAAGTTATCTCTTCTAGACCGGTTTTCTTGGTCTGTCACTCTCTCCTTGAGATATTTCATGTTTCCTTCTATTTTATCAGTCTTATGACTTTGTTTTATTTGTTCTTGTTGTCTTGAGAGATCATTGGTTTCTAAATGTTCGATTCTAGCCTTTAAGGATTGGTTTTCCTTTTCAATCTGGTCATTTTTGGTCTTCAGTTGTCTTGTCTCACTTTCCAATTGCGAAATTCTGCCTTTTAAACTGTTATTTTCTTGCCAGATTTCTTCCATCTTCCTTAGCATTTCATTTTTAAACTCTTCCATAACTTGTGACCAGCTTTCATTTTTTTGGGGAGGTTTGGATTTTTGTTTTCCCTCCTCTGTTGTCTGGATTTTCTCTGTGTAGAAGTTGTCCAGTGTTCCAGAGTTTCTCTTGATGGTCTTTTTCTTCTGGATTTCCTTATTGCTGGCCATTGTTAGCCCCACCCCTTTTCCCCTTTGTCTTTGCACTCCGGGTCTGCCTGGGCCTTGCAAGCTTGGGGGGGGGGCCTCCGGTCTCCTTGTCCTCGGGGTCAGGCCTCCTGGTAGTTCCCGGTCTGCCCTTCTGCCCGAGGTTCCTTCAGCAGTCTTTGGGGCTGCTTCCACAGCCACGCTCAGGTCTGCACCGGGTCCTCACTGGAGGTCCAAGCCTGGGCTGGAGATCGTTATTCAAGCCTAGGGCACTGCCTTTGCCTGCGCTGCTGCTCTTAGGGCCCTGCTTTCACCCCCGCAGAAGGTAGTGAAAGTCCGTGGGCTGGAGATCTTTATTCGCACCTGAGGTGATGCCTTCAGTGCTTGGGAAAGGCCGAGTTTTAGGGGCCTTTGTCCCGGCCGGAGGCGGTGCCTTCACCCACGTGGGCGCTCAGGGAAAGTCCCAGCCACCTGGGGTACCTAGTCTTGCAGCACACAGGTAAGGGCTCAGGGGCTGCCAGTGATTATCTGGTTGCCCCAGTCCTGTTTACCAGCTTGTGCCGTGTGGGGGGTTGGGGGAGGGGCTTCTTCCTCTCGTGTTTTAGTGTGAACTGTTTCACCCCTTTAAAGTGTGGAAATGCCCCGATTCTGTGTACCTTCAATGCTGCGCCCTATTGTGGGGTTCCTTAGTTCCTCTGGACTCGTTTTTATTTCCCCTTGAGGGGTCCTGTTTGGTTTGGTCAGGAGAGATCGAGCAGCTGCTCCTTACTCTGCCGCCATCTTAACCGGAACTCTGTCTTGGATCATTTTTAAAATTATAAACCTAAGTTTTTCAGTTGATCATCCTTATGATATTTTGCTAGGATGACCTATGACGAGAAAGTTGGAAAAGATTTGGTTAGAGAAATGTGAAATAGCTCAAAAGGAAATCAGGCAAGAAAAAAAAATTTAAAGGCAGAATTTCGCAATTGGAAAGTGAGGCTCAGAAATCAAATGAATGGAAAAGCAAATTGAAGACCAGAAATGACCAGCTGGAAGCATTAAAGAACCAAACAGACCAGATTGAAAAGGGAAAACAAAAGATTTTAGCCAAAAACCAGTCTCTAAAGACCAGAATTGGGCAAGGAGAAGCCAATGATCTCAGAAGACAGCAAGAACAAATGAAGCAAAGACAAAAGACTGATAAAATAGAAGGAAACATAAAATATCTCACAGAGAAATTGACAGATCAAGAAAACAGGTCTAGAAGAGACAATTTGAGAATCATTAGTCTTCATGAAAAAACAGAAATTAATAGAAATTTGCACTCCATACTAAAAGAAATTATTCAGCAAAACTGCCCTGAAGTTCTACAACAAGAGTGCAATATAGACATTGAAAGGATCCATAGATCACTGTCTACACTAGTCCCTGAAAAGACAATCCTCAGGAATATAATAGCCAAATTCAAGAGCTTCCAAGTAAAAGAAAAAATATTACAAGAAGTAGGAAAGAGACAATTTAGATATCAAGGAGCACCAAACAGGATCACACAGGATCTGGTAGCCTCCACAATAAAAGACCACAAGGTTTGGAATATGATATTCAGAAAGGCAAGAGAACTGGGTCTACAACCAAGGATCACCTACCCATCAAAACTGACTATATACTTCCAGGGGAAAGTATGGGCATTCAACAAGATAGAAGATTTCCAAGTATTTGCACAGAAAAGACCAGGACTAAATAGAAAGTTCGATATCCAACCACAAAAATCAAGAGAAACATGAAAAGATAAATAAGAAACAGAGGGGAAAGAAAGAAAACTTTTATTTTTAAATTTGCCTCTTTAAGGGCTTTAATAAGATCAAATTATTTGTATTCCTATATGGATAGGTATAATATTATAATATGTATATGTTACACATATATAATATAATATGTATATATGTTAGGTGTAATCTTCAAAAACTGTATAAACTATTAAAGTAATTAGAAGAATTATTTACAGTAAGAGGTTGGAGCACTAAATGGTCTAAGATGAGATGGGGGGGGGAAGAGGAGGGTGAATAGTAGATGGCACTAAGAGAAACTTGAATGAATAAGAAAAATAGGATATTCTATACCACACAAAGAGGTCATAGGAAGGGGAGGGGATGAATACTATTATAAGAAGGAGAGGAAGAGAGCATTAAGAGGTAATACTTAAACCTTACCCTCAGTGGAATTAATCCTGAGAGGAAAGAGTAACTATATCCATTGGGATATAGAATTCTATCTAACCCTACTGAGAAAGTCAGAAGGGATTAACCAAGGAGAGCAGGGGAGTGGGGAGGTCAAAAAAGGGAGGGGAGGAAAACGGCAAGGGAATTCATTAGGCCTTAAAAAAATAAAAAGAGGGAAATAATAAGGGAGGGCATGTAAAGGGAAGTAAATAAAGAGAGGGGACAAGGGGGACTGATCTAAAACAAACCACTGATTTAAAAGGAAATAGCATAAGAAGAAGGGGTAGAACTAGGAGAGGATACCAAAATGTTGGGTAATATACAACTGATAATTATAACTCTGAATGTGAATGGGATGAACGCACCCATAAAATGGAAGCAAATAGCAGAGTGGATTAGAAACTAAAATCCTACCATATGTTGTCTACAAGAAATACATATGAGGCGGTTGGACATACACAGGTTTAAGGTCAAGGGCTGGAGCAAAATCTTTTGGGTTTCAAATGAGAAAAAGAAGGCAGGAGTAGCAATCATGATTTCTGACAAAGCCAAAGTAAAAATAGACATGATTAAAAGAGACAGGGAAGGTAATTACATGCTGATAAAAGGCAGTATAGACAATGAGGATATAACTACTCAACATGTATGTACCAAATGGTATAGCATCCAAATTCCTAAAGGCAAAACTGGTTGTGCTCAAGAAGGAAATAGATAGTAAAACCATACTAGTGGGAGATCTAAATATTCTTCTTTCAAATCTAGATAAATCAAACCAAAAAATAAATAAGAAAGAGATAAGAGTGGTGAATGAAATCCCAAAAATTAGAATTGATATGTGGAGAAAAATAAATAGGGGCAAAAAGGAATACACCTTCTTTTCAGCTGCACATGGTACATTCTCAAAGATTGTCCATGTAATAGGGCATAGAAACATTGCAAAAAATGCAAAAGATCAGAAATAATACAAGGAGTCTTTAATGTCTACAAGGATGCAGGCAATGGGGGGTGGAGGTTTGCATACTTCTGAAATCTTAAGCAGTGGCAGCAGTCTCTGGGATTGACATCAAGCCGCGGGGCAAGAAGCAGCTCCAGAAGCTGAGGCCAGGGTTCGGGATCAGAGGCAGAAAACAGCAGCAGCAGCAGCAAGGCAGAAAACTGGCATTTGGGCAAAGTATCAGGCATTCACCTTAACAGAAGGAGGAATAAGCACTGGGTGGCAAGAAAACACTCAGGATCCAGGGAAAGTCCAGCGGGTGGAACAGGCAGTCTTTGAAACCAAGTTCATGGGGAATGTATGAACTAGCAGCCAGAGATGGGCTGTTGGAAAAATGGCATTCCCCTTTCTGGAAAAGTCCCTCAAAAGAAAATAGTGGGGTGCAAAAAATAACTTTCCCCTTTCGAAAAATTGCTCAAAAGAACTGAGCAAAGTGGACAAAAAGAAAAGCACAAAACCAGCAGAAGCATGTCTATAGCTCTGGAGAGGATATTAAATGCTCTCAGAGTTGAGTGGCTTGGTAGGCTATCTGAAAAATTGAGAATTACATTTCCAACATGGTTTGCCAAACTGTTATGATTAAAATGGATATAGATTGATGTAAATAGAAGTATTGATATTTTAATTAAGGCCATGTTGGTAAAATATAAGATGACCATGCGCCTACTAAGATCTAATTCAAAACCCCCGCCATAACTTCTGCCCACCTGGCTCCCTCATACCAAAAAGAGACTGCCTCCAATGACCTCAGGAGTCTTATACTGATCTTTTACGTAATCTCACCCCCTGACTATCTGCATTACAAGAGGAATTATGGGAAATGTAGTTTCCAAGTCCCCTAAACTTCCACAGGAAGTTTGTCATATATCTAAATATTTAAAACTCAAATGAACCTCAAATAACCCTCAAAAGGACCCCCAAAATTCCAAATAACACAATCCATTGATCTGATAGGTAGTTTTTTTTTCCTATGATCCTCTAATTTTCTTTTGATACTATGCTTTATGTATAAAACATGTACCAATTTTTACATTGTTTTGGTAGAAATTGTGAGAGGTTGGTCTATACCAATTAATATTTCTCCAAGTATTCAGATATGTTAATTTTATGAAAAATGTTTTATTATCATAATCATATAAATCCTAGGGGGTTTTTTTGGCAGGTGAATTCCCATGTATTTTATATTGCATACAGTTATTTAAAATAGAATTTCTCTTTCTATTTTTTCCAGCTGAGTTTTGGTGATAATACTTTCTTACCTTGAAATATTTTATTTTTTCTTTTGATCTTTGAACATTTTATTTAATTAATTAATTTAGGGTATTTTTCCATGGTTACAAGATTCATGTTCTTTCCCTGCCCTCCCAACTTCCTCCCATAGCCAACACACAATTCCACTGGGTTTTACATGTGTCATTGATCAAGACCTATTTCCATATTATTGATATTTATACTAGGTGATCATTTAGAGTCAGTATTCCCAATAACTTCCCCATAAACCCAAGTGATCAAGCAGTTATTTTTCTTCTGTGTTTCCACTCCCAGAGTTCTTCCTCTGTGGGTAGTGTTCTTTCTCATAAGTTCCCCCCCACCACGAGTCATCCTGGATCATTGCATTGCTACTAGTAGATAAGTCTGTTACATTGGATTGTACCACAGTGTATCAGTTTCTGTGTCTAATGTTCTCCTGGATCTGCTCCTTTCACTCTGCATCAGTTCCTGGAGGTCATTCCAGTTCATGTGGAATTCCTTCAGTTCATTGTTCCTTTGAGCACAATAGTATTCCATGGTGATATTATTTTTAAAATATTTTTATTATAAACGTAGTAACTACCAACAACATAAAAATTTAAATAAATAATTTAAATATACATTTAATAAATATTAAACAAAAATTAGTGTATAAAAGAATTATTTGCAATAGCATGAATTTCACATTGTTTACAATTTCTTTAAAAATATGTAACTAACATGTGGGCTAATATAAACATCATCTGTTTTTGAGTTCCCTTTGGATTTGTTTTAATTTGATACATTTTCTCCTGATTTTTGTGGTTGTTTTTTTACGTAATCATAGTATGTTTTATTCTTGTTCTCTTTTCAGCTCTTCATATATTACCAATATTTTATTTATATTTATAATATTTATAATTCCTAATAACATAATACAATGTATCACAATCACAGCCATTTCTCCCAATCATTGCATTTGTGTTACTTCTAGTTATTTTGACATTATAAATAAAGCTTCCATGAATATTTACAAATATACACAGCTTTCTCAATTCTCAATAATACCTTTAAGGTTTAATCCTAGTAATTGGATCCCTAGTTTAATAACCATGAACAGCTTTACAATTATTATTATATATTTCCATCTTGTTTTCTAAAAAAAAAACAATTCACAGCTGCTGTAACAATGTAATATTAGGACTTTTCCTCCATGTTCCCTTCAGTATTTAATTTTATCAACTTAACCTATCTGGTTCTCAATTAGCATACATTACCAAGGCCATATTCATATAGATGGGTCCTTAGACAGCAGACACAATCTGTTGCCAGGACCATACTTTTTCCAAACCCATGTCCTTCCAGCTTACTTATACTCAGTGGAACTTTTGTTTCAATTCTACAATCCTTCAGGAATTTAAGGTTACCTCTGCAGTATGATGTGTTAAAGTAAATTTTTTGCAAAATGTTTATACTCTTTAAACCATTGTTGTCCCACCAGAAAATGTTTAGATTATTTATGTGCTCAGCTTTATATCTACTACTAGCCTAATTCAGTTGTGTGTACTATCTAGATTCTCTACCATATTTAACTTATTTAAGATTTTATTCACTTCCTTAACTTCTTTGTGATTTAATTTTTGGTTAGACTTATCTACTTCTGAGAGTAGAAAATTGAAGTCCTCCGATATTATTATTATGTTATCCATTTCCATTTATATCACCTTTAATTTTTTCTTAAAAAATCTAGGTGCTATAACTCTTGGTGTATACAAGTTCAATATTGATCATTCATTATACTTAGTATCCCCTAACATAATATAGTAAACTTCTTCATCCCTTCTGATTATACAAATTTTAGCCATAATTATGTCAGAGATATGACTACTACCCCTATCTTCTCTGGATTAGCTGAGACACAGCATATTCTGTTCTAACCCCTCATCTTTACTCTATATGCATCTCTCATTTTCAGAGGGTTTCTTGTAACCACAGTCAAGTCTTAGCATTTGATCCTTTCCTTCCCAATTGTGAATTCATCCTATTTATACTCAAATTCATGGTTACTAGTTGTGAATTTCCATCTACTGTTTCTCCTTACTTTTTATTCCCCTCTTCCTTTCTTTCCAAAATATCCCTCTCAGATGCCCAATTTCCTTTGACTAATGCCTCTCCAATTCACACTCCTTTCCCCAAATCCTTCAGTATCCTCTCCCCTTGCCCTCCTAGTTCCAAATTGTCCCACCTTTCCTAAGATTCCTCTCTTGTCCTTTCCCCCTTTCCTTTTAATTCTTATTCTTTTTTCCCTTCCAAAAATCCATTCCTTATCAAAATAGGCAATGAAGAGTCTAAGCTATCACTCTTTGCAGATGATATGATGGTCTACTTAAAAAATCCTAGAGAATCAACTAAGAAGATTGTAGAAATAATCAACTTCTTTAGCAGAGTTGCAGGATACAAAATAAATTCACATAAATCATCAGCATTTCTATATATTTCCAACACATCATAGCAGCAAGAGGTAGAAAGAGAAACACCATTTAAAATCACCCTAGATAATATAAAATACTTAGGAATCTATCTACCAAAGCAAACACAGGAATTATACAAAAAAAAACTACAAAACACTTTCCAAACAATTAAAACTAGATCTAAAAAACTGGAAAAACATTGATTGCTCATGAGTAGGACGAGCTAATATAATAAAAAATGACCATTCTACCCAAATTAATTTACCTATTTAGCACCATACCTATCAAACTACCAAAAAACTTCTTTACTGAATTAGAAAAAACTATAACAAATTTCATTTGGAATAACAAAAGATCAAGAATATCAAGGGAAATAATGAAAAAAATGTGAAGGAAGGTAGCTTAGCAGTACCAGATATTAAACTATACTATAAAGCAGCGGTCATCAAAACAGTATGGTACTGGCTAAGAGACAGAAGGGAGGATCAATGGAATAGACTTGGGGTAAATGACATCAGGAAGACAGTGTATGATAAACCTAAAGAGCCCAACTTTTGGGACAAAAATGCACTATTTGACAAAAACTGCTGGGAAATTTGGAAAACAATATGGGAGAGATTAGGCTTAGATCAACATCTCACACCCTACACCAAGATAAATTCAGAATGGGTGAATGACTTGAATATAAAGAGGGAAGCTATAAATAAGTTAAGTGAACACAGAATAGTATACTTGTCAGATCTCTGGGAAAGGAAAGATTTTAAAACCAAGAAAGAGTTAGAGAAACTTACAAAATTTAAAATAAATGATTTTGATTATATCAAAATAAAAAGCTTTTGTACAAACAAAAACAATGCAGCCAAAATCAGAAGGGAAACAACAAATTGGGAAAAAAATCTTTATAATAAAAAACTCTGACAGGGGCCTAATTACTCAAATATACAAGGAGCTAAATCAATTGTATAAAAAAAAAATCAAGCCATTCCCCAATTGATAAATGGGCAAGAGACATGAATAGGCAATTTTCAGATAAAGAAATCAAAAGTATCAATAAGCACATGAGAAAGTGTTCTAAATCTCAAATAATTAGAGAAAGACAAATCAAAACAACTCTGAAGTATCACGTCACACCTAGCAGATTGGCTAAAATGAAAGAAGGGGAGAGTAATGAATGTTGGAGGGGATGTGGCAAAATTGGGACATTAATGCATTGCTGGTGGAGTTGTGAACTGATCCAACCATTCTGGCTGGCAATTTGGAACTATGCTCAAAGGGCTATAAAAAATGTCTGCCCTTTGATCCAGCCATACCATTGCTGGGTTTGTACCCCAAAGAGATCATAGATAAACTTGTACAAAAATATTTATAGCTGCGCTTCTTGTGGTGGCAAAAACTGGAAAATGAGGGGATGCCCTCCAATCGGGGAATAGCTGAACAAATTGTGGTATATGCTGGTGATAGAATACTATTTTGCTCAAAGGAATAATAAACTAGAAGAATTCCATGTGAACTGGAAAGACTTCCAGGAATTGATTGAGAGTGAAAGGAGCAGAGGCAGAAGAACATTGTACACAGAGACCAATACACTGTGGTAAAATAGAATGTAATGGACTTCTGTACTAGCAGCAATGCAATGACCCAGGACAATTCTGAGGGATTTATGGAAAAGAATGCTATCCACATTCAGAGGAAGAACTGCAGGAGTGGAAACACAGAAGAAAAGCAACTGTTTGAACACATGGATTGAGGCGGACATGATTCTGGATGTATACTCGAAACTACCATACCAATGCAACTATCAACAATTTGGAAATAGGTCTTGATTGATGACACATGTTAAAATCAGTGGAAATGCGCACCAGCTATAGGGAATGGGGAAGGGAGGTTGGGGGGTGAAGGGGAAAGTAAGAACATGAATTATGTAACCATGTTAACTTTTCTAAAAAATAAATAATTAAAAATAAATTAATTAATTAAGAAATATCCTTTCCTTATCCCCCGACCATCTCCTACTTCTTGATGGGTTTGATTCTAAAAATCACTCCCCTATCTTGTCCTATCAGCCCCTACCTAATCTCACTTTACTCCCCTACATCTAAATGTGTACTCCTCTCTAGATGTCTCTAATTTACCTTACTTTCCTTACCCTTTGCTCACTTTTCTCTTAATCCACCCTTCCTTCACTTATTCCCTCTGTCCCCCAAGGGAATTCCCAATCTTTCCATTATCCTAACCCAATTCCCTCCTTTTTCTCTGCTTGTTAAGATGTTTACCCTTTTAATTATGGATAATTTTCTCTCTTTATCCCAGATCTGATAAGAGTAGTACTACTAGCCCTTCACTCCCTCCTTCCCTTCTCTGTGATAGTTCCTCCATTCATCCCTCTTCCATATGAGATAGGCATGCTACCTTACCTATTCCTGGTCTATTTCACTACCATTTTGACTCATTTCATTACATTCACCTCAACATCAAGTCTTTCATCTATACACATCACTTCAGAGCACCTTTATGATGGCAATGATGCCTTTCCCAGGAGTTTTTACTAATTTTTTTAACTTTACAAAAGTTTTTACCAAATATTTTACCAAATAGATGACATTTTTCCATACGGGAACCAAACACTTAGACCTTTTGGGTTGCTTATGATTAGTCAGTCTTTCTTTGTCTTTCTGTGTTTAATATAGATCAAATTTTCTGCTGAGTTTTGGGTTTTCCCCAGGAATAGCTGAAACTCCTTTACTTTGTTATGTATTCATTTTTTTACCTCTTATAATTGTTTTTTGGATTTTCTGGATGGTTTCATTGATGACTTCTTTGAGTATTGTATCTAAATTTTTTATTGTAACTTTCCAGGAGCCTGATTATTCTTATATTATTTCTCTTTGATATATTTTCGAGGTCAGCTGTTTTTATGATAAGGTATTTCATTTTTTCTATTATTTCATTTTTAAACCTTGATTCATTATTTCTTGTTGTTTTAGGAAATCATTAACTTCCCAATTGTCTAATTCTGACTCTTAATAGATTATTTTCTTCCATGAGATTCTGGATCTCTTTTTCCATTTGGGTGATATTCATTTCACAATTTTATTGATTTTCTTGCATTGCTCATTTTTTCCCTAAGTTTTCCTCAACCTCTTTCAGTTGGTTTTCAATGTATTTTTATAGCTCTTCCAAAAGGTCTCTTTGTACTTGTGGCAATTTCATGTATTTCTTTGCTGTTTTTGAAGTAGGTGTTTTTACTTTTCTCTCCTTTGAGTTTGAACCAATGTCTTCTCTGTCCCCATAATAGCAATAATAGACTGTCGTTACAAGAAACCCTCTGAAAATGAGAGATGCATATAGATGTAAAAAATGAACAAAAAAGTAAATTATATTTGATAGAGAAAATTTACCAATTAATTGCCTAAAAGTATATAAAAATATGTAAAGCCTTATAAATTACAAGTACTTTCTCCATACCACCCTCCAGGTTTTAATACATTATATTATAATATGTAGGCATTTGGTTACTCCTTTTTACTCATACAAAACTTAAATGACTTCCCTATCCATAGTTTATTTTGCATATACATTGTGGATAAATTATGTTCCTTGCTATGAGAAATATATGTCACTTTTTCATTCCTTAAATTTGTGTAGCCAAATTTTAATTTCAGTATGCATTCATGAATTCTTTTTTATATCTCCTAGATTCTTAAAATCTAGAGCATAATAAGTATAAAAAATATGAAAATTAGATTCCTAAAATAATAAATTTAGACTGAAAATATAACCCAGTATTTTATAAAAATCATCATATTTCTAGAAAATATTTTGATCTACATGAACTTAAAGTCCCAAAACACTATAATACACTCTGATACTACTCACTGATGCCTATAAATTCGCCTTAACAGTTTGTCAAGTTGTCTTGTATGTATGATCAAATTGGATTTTTTTTCAGAATTAATCATATAATTTATAGACCAATTTTGGTTAACTTTACAAATAAGATTTTTCATTACATTTATATGCAAGAAAATTATAGGCTAGTCATGTTTGATTTATTTTATTGTTTTTAATCAGTGCTTACTTACATTATATCAGTAGTATATCAGATATTTTTATCCTGGAAATAACTGAGAATTAAATTTATCTCTTTTTATTCTCATATGATAGTGTTATACAATACTCTTCAAATATGTGTATTCAAAAATCTACTGACTGATTACTGGCAGGAAGAGCCAGATACGAAAGAATATATGTGACACCCAGTACAAAGAAAGCAAAGGACTTGTACCAAACCACTTCTCATTTTGCCTGGAGTCCCAAAGTTAATGAATTAACAAAGCTAGTAATGAACTATCTCCAATAAAGCTTGTTTTATAACTCTTTTGATATTCACTATAGCATATATTGTAACTGCACATGATGGGGTTTTGTAACATGTTATCTGTGTATATGTGTGTTTGAGAAAGGAAGAGAAGGACACAGAGGGAGAGGTACAGGAAAACGGAAAAGGAGAAAAAAGGAATAAAACAAAAATTGAGAAATAGAACTTTCCAAGAACTCTTCTAAAAGTACCAGCTATCTTTTTCCTTCTTAAATATGGGCATCCAGAAATTTTTTGAATGAGTTGAAAAATGGAAATAATTCTGAGTAGAAAAAGGCAGAATATTTGAGTAGCAGATTTATCCTCACCAATGGATATCCATTTTCTCTATTCAAGGCAACATCATACCTCAATATTAGGGTCCCAGTCAGCTATATACCATTACTTCCCCTGGTTCCTATACTCCACTCTCCCGGAGTGTAAAATAAAAGAATTTTGACCTCTAATTACCTCAAGACACTCCAAAACTTTCCTTTCCATGTATTCTTGGTTTCCCTTTGCTTCAACAACCATACATTCTCCAGAATTATATCTCCTCTCTCACTCCCATAAGAATAGCAGTTAAGCATCAGTTAGAAATGAAAAATGCTAGAAGTCTATTTCCAGTCCTCAGTTTTCATTAGTCTCCACAAAGAAATTAAAGGATGAATCATGGTCTCTGGTAAAATAAGCCTATGATAGACTTGAAAATACCTGATCTTGAGAAAGGGTATCTTTCCATCCAATTGGAAATGCATTTGCCATTCAATTTATTTTGGGTACTTTCTAGAATCTTCTCAATATTCAGTGGGATGTTATGACTGATTATGTTTTCAGCCAGATATAGCAACACAAAATATTCAGGTTTTCAACCATTTATCAGTTTTGCATTGTAGACAGTGGCACCCATTCATTACATTCAGCTCATGTTGATTTGAGGTTTTCATTTTTTGTTAATTCAGATGCCTATCACTGGTAAAAAAAATCTTTTTTTATAAAATGAAGACATAGCTTGTCTGGAAATCTGCAAAGTAATTGTTTATCACTGATAATGAGGTCATTAAATTCAACATTTTTGCATAAAAATGAGTATTGGCAATTTAAATGAGTGCTTTGCCAAGTAGCAGTATACTTTGTGATAACCATATCAAATTTTGAAAAGTGAATAATTAAAACTTTAAGTGCTGGAGAAAGAGCCCTTTTTATTGTACCTTTCCAACATTTGTGAATTTTTGCTATTTCTCAATGGTCCAAGTCCTCTAATTGCATAGGCAAATTTCCACTATGTGACCAGTTTTAATTTTTTTTTCAGAACACTTATATCATCCAAATCTATCTAATTTCTATTTTTGTACCTTTCTCTGATTATCTAATTGTTAAAAATCCAATAATTACTCTAGTATGATGACTAATAGAAGGGGCTAGAAACTATATTGTGATATTAGGCAAATCTCTTGATGGTTATAGCTTCAGTTTTCTCACCTATGAAATGAGGGGATTGGATTAGATCACAGGTTATTAACATGATTTTAAATGTACTTAGATAGTATTTCATTGTAATTGCTTCCCTTTAAAACCATATATTTATGCATTTTAAAATATTCTGGAAAAGGGTCCACAAGTTCATATGACTTGCAAATTATCCTAAAACTATAAATGTAAAGAACTCCTGGATTTGATGATGCCGAATGCCATTTCCATTTTCAAACCCTAAAATATTATGGTTTGAAGATGCTGTATCTAATTCTGGTCTGGCAAAACCAACTATCAGTGTAGGATTTAATGATAGATCTCAAAGTGTTGCTATTTCTGTTTCAGTGAATACACTAACAACTTTGTATGGATAACAACAAAATGTGGCAAAGTCCTTAGAGATGAGAGTACCAGATGTTACCTGTGGCCCTAAGAAACCTATATATGGACCAAGGAGCAATAGCTAGAACTGAAGATGGAATTGATTGGCTTAACAATGGAAAAGGAGGACAGCAAAGCTATATATTGTTACCTTATTTATTAACTTATATGTAAAGTACATCATGTGAAATGCCAGGATGGATGAATCAAAAGCCAGAATTAAGGTTACTGGGAGACATACCAACAATCTCAGATATGCAGATGATTGCACTCTAATGGCAGAAATTGAATTAAGAAACTTCTAAGAAAGAGGAGAATGTAAAAGCTAGTTTGAAGTTTAACAGCAAAAACACTAAGATCTTGACAAGTTGTCATCATTTCCTGGCAAATAAATTGTGCAGATTAAAAAATAGTAAAGAGAAAACTTTAGTAATCCCATCTTGGAGAAAGCAATTGAACAAGCCATCAATAAACACCCTAAAAATCCCCAGGGTCAGATGGGTTCACAAATGAATTCTATCATACATTTAAAGAAAATTAATCCCAATACTATATAAACTATTTGGCAAAATAAGCAAAGAAGGAATCCTACCAAATTATTTTATGATAGAAATATGGTGCTGATACGTAAGCCTGGAAGACCAAAAACAGAGAAAGAAAATTACAGACCAAATTCCTTAATGAACATCAATACAAAAGATCTTAAATACTAGCAAAGAGACTACAGTACTATATCACAAAGATAATTCACTATGACCAAGTGGGATTTATACCAGGAATGCAAGGCTGATTTAATATGAGGAAAACTATTAGCATTATTGATCCTGTCAATAAGCAAACTATCAGAAATCACATGATTATCTTGATAGAAGCAGAAAAAGCCTTTGAAAAAATACAACACCAATTCCTATTGAAAAATAAACACTAGAAAGCATAGGAATAAAAGGGCCTTTCCTTAAATAATAAATGATATCTATCTAAACACATCAGCAAATGTCATTAGCAATGAGGATGTAAGAAGTCTTGCCAATAAGAACAAGGAACAAGCAAGGATGCCCATTATCACCACTATTATTTAATAATGTGCTGGAAATGTTAATTTAGCAATAAGAGAAGTTAAATAAATTTTAAAAATTAAAGTAGGCAATGAGGAAACTAACCTATTACTCTTTGCAGATAATATGATGGTATACTTAAAGAATCTAGGTAATCATCTAAAAACTTAGTTTAAATAATAACGATATGGGAAAGGAAGGAATTTAAGACCAAGCAAAAGATAGAGAACATTATACAATGTAAAATGAATAATTTTGATTACATTAAATTGAAAAGTTTTTTTATGAACAAAACCAATGCAACCAAAATTAGAAGGGAAGCAACAAACTGGGATAAAAAATTCACAGCAAAATTCTCTGACATAGGTCTAATTTCCCAAATATATAAGGAACTAAGTAAAATGTATCAGAAATTCCCCAATAGACATATGGTCAAAGGATACGAATATGCAGTTTTCAGATGAAGAAATCAAAACTATCAATAATCACATGAAAAAGTGTTCTAAATCCCTCCTGTTTAGAGAAATGCAAATTAAAAACACTGAGGTACCACCTCATACCTATCAGATTGGCCAATATAACAGTAAAGGAAAATAATAAATGTTGGAGGGAATGTGGCAAAATTGGGACACGAATACACCACTGGTAGAGATCTGAATTGATCCAACCATTCTGGAAGTCAATTGAAATTATGCCCAAAGGGCTTTAAAAATGCATACCCTTTAATTGAGCAATATCACTACTAGGTTTGTATCTGAAAGAGATAATAAGAAAAAAAATAACAATAAAGAAATATGTTTTGCATGATAATATGTATAACACAGATCAAATTGCTTGCCAGCCCTGTAAGGAATGGTAACAATTTATATCATATAACTTCAGAAAACTCATGTGGAAATTTGTTATTGCATATAATTGGTAAAATGAAATATCTTTATAACTTTAAAAATGTTGATTTTCGACATGTCCTATCTTTGTAACCCTGGAGAAAATTACTTAACTGTCAACGTCTAGTGCTTTTCACTCTTCTGTCTTTGAACCAATATACAGTATTGATTCTAAGATGGAAGGAAAGGTTTTGTTTTTTTTAAGAATAACTTTTGTAAAATCCACAGTTACCCAACTTGCTTGAATAACTCCATGGAGGGGGAATTCTTTATGTCCTAAATTAACCCAAACAAATTCTGGGCTGTTTCTTTATATCAAACTGACAGCAGCAAATTAGAAGATTTTGGGTTGGTGGGTAGACCTCTATTCATTTAGGAATGTCATATTGAGACTTTTGTTTTAATGTGGCTTGAATTCTCACCTAGTTTTCCTATCTTACCTATTTCATACTTAAAGAATGACCAGAGACTGACAAAAGTCAGCCAAAAAAATAATAATATCCCTCTTCCTTTTCTTCCGGTAGATAGATTTATTTTAAGATTTCTTTTTTCTAAAGTGACAATTTCATATTTTATAATAATTTTAAAACTTTTCTATACCTCATATGAGACCCTGACTAGCCATAACTATTATGTTATTTGTTTATACTGAATTTTGTAAGTGAAACTGCAAGGTAAAGACCTAGTTAATTACTTTTGGTTTAACATTCAAATAGATGAAGAGAACTGATGATTTCTCTGTACTTACTGAGCAGACACAAAAAGATTTTTCTTCAAATTCAACTGGATATTTGATCCAAATGAAAACTATCCTTATGGGATTTATTTTTATTAATAATGCTTATAAGATCCTCAATAACTGAACAGAGTAAGCTATGTAACTGGACAATCTCTTATATAATTATATTCATGAGTCTATAGGCTTGTTTTATAAAGGATTTGTGAAACCAGGATTTCCTACCATAGCTATCTCCTTTCATTTGAAATTTGTTTCTCCATGATGGAACTGAGTAGAAGCATTAAACAAAGTGATTCATATGCCTTGGGTAATTTAAAAGAGAAACCCGAAATTAGTGAATATGCCCATAATTCTTTGTCATCAGAATTTTACCTATGCTACCAAACTTTCCCAACAACACAACATCATACCTCCTGAAAGAACGGAATATTATATCAAGTGAAGAAAAACATTTACGTTAGAAAGATTATTATTCTTGCAAATATGTGGAAGAATGTTTAAACAAGCATATTCTGTCTTGCACCAGAGGAAAGACTTAGGCCCAATAGACAGAGAAGTTCTATGGAGACTTCTGACTTCAACTGAGTAGAAGAGAGAACTTCTTAACAATAAGAGCTTCACTTTGGTAGAACGTCTTCCTCATTAAACAGTGAACTCACCATCAGTCAATTAACACTCATTTAAACACCTCCTGTATTTCTAGAATTTGTGCAACAACCAACATTGTGGGTACAAAGTCAAAATGGAAACAGCTTCAGTTTTCAAGCAATTTATATATGAGGAAACAATGTGTGCATTTGCATATTAACTTCAAAGGTAAAATAAATAAAAACAAGAAAATTTTGGGAGTGGGGCAGAATAGCTGGGGAATTCAAGAACTGTAGCTCCTAGGATGTGACACGTGAGCTGAGTTTTATAGGAAATCAATGGGAATGGTCTTAAAGGACAGAAATAAAGGGGGAATGGATTCCAGGCATGTACAAAAGTCTATGAAAAGGTGTACAGATGATAGATTCTGTACCATGCATGAGAAACAGCAATATGGCCAGTTTGGCTGAAACTTGGATTTCTTCTAGTTGAATGCATGAAGGGGAGTAATTTGTAATTAGACTAGAAAGACTAGAAGATAGTTTGGAGCCAAATTGTGAAGGAATTTATTGCCGAGCAGGAGTGTGTATTTAGCCCTTGAGGTAATAGGAATCCACTGGTGTTTATTTCACAGGAGAGTGACATATGCAAGCCTATACTTTGGGAAGATTGCTATGCCGCTGTGTAGTGTTTGAACTGGACTGGGAAAATAGTGGCAACAGGAAGACCAATCAGGAAACTACTGCAGGACTCAAAGTGAGACTTTGTGAGAGGTAATGAAGGCCTAGAATTAGGGTGAAAGTTGTATTTGGAGAAAAAGAAATGGATATAAGAGATATCAGGGTGGTAGAAGAGACGTGATGTGGCAACTGATTGGATATGGCAAGGTTAGGGAAAATGAGGCATTGAGTATGATTGTGAGGTTTGAAAACTGAGATACTGGAAAGATTGCAATGTGGACCAGTCAGTAAACTTGTGTGACTTCTTCCAGTTATGTAGAGCATCACTGAACATATTCTGGCAAAACTTCACATTAGGCTTTATTTCCTCACCTGTATAATATTAGATGTATAAGAACAAATCACAAAATGGATATAAGGACTTTTGTAATGATAAAAAGTGACTTACAAATACAATTTGTAAGTATTAATAGTAATTGTGGCAACATTGAAAAGGGTATTGCTGTATTGGGTGGAAGATTATTTTAAACGACTTTTGTGGTCCTTTCCATCTCTACAAACCTGCTAACAACCCATGAATAAAGTGATACTAAATGCACAACTTACTATACTTTTCTAGAATAACAAGCCGAGACAGTTTTGGCTCCAGAAGCATTCACATCAGACACTTTTGCACTCCCAAGGCAAGCTGGACTTGTTCATTTAAGTCAGACAGTTTGGCCCGGTGATCCCAGTGTCCAATTTGCATGGTTGGTTGAGAATGAACTGACTGAATCAAAATCAGAATGATGCAGAACAGATGGTTAGACTAAGGGTATGGAGCATGCAACTTCTGTAAATTATATGCAGTCCAGACACCAAACTCATCCTGGGAGAAATTCAAGGTGTTGACTTGGATCTTTTCCTCCTTTGTAACAGTTTCATCCAAAACAACTGTGATCTTGGCATGTTTTTGCTCAAGAGTTGCCCAGGACCAGAATAACAGAGTTCCCCAGACTAGACCTGATGGTAATTACAGCCTTAGTCACTTGAAATGCTTCTCAAAATTCCCAGATCCTGCATTTATATGTTGATACTGTAAATGTAAAAAAAATATCATCCATCAACTAATAATAAATATTATATATTAAGCATCTACTATGTGTCAAATGCTATGCCAGGCACTTATAGATATAAAAAGAGGCAAAAAAGACATTTTTGTAGCTCATAATCTAATCATTACAATCTTTATCCATATTTATCATCTTTCAATTGCTCATAAACTAATAATTGCAATTTAATAAACTAATAATTATTAGTAGTAGTAGCTCATAATCAAATAATTACGATATTTACCCATATTTATCATCTTTCAATTGTAGAGATCTGTTGGTTGTCATTCACAGTTAGTTTAATAAACATTCTGATAATCATAGCTCAAAAATCCATGTAGCCATAAGACAGGAGGAAGACTTTAAATATCTGTCATACAGATTCAAATATAGAATATAGCGATAGGGCTTGCAATGTTCCTTCCCATACTTGAACACATTGATACAGGGATGTTCATAGTCTGTGTGTGATATGAGAACTCAGTTAAGCACAGGGTGCGGCAACATAAGAGAAGGAACACCAGTGCCCTTCACTTTCTCTCTTCTCCCCCCACCAAAAAAAGAACTCCATGAGTATCAGGCTGAGCGTCTGAAATCGTGCCAGGAGACTTCTCCTTAAAATGATCTCCTGGCTTAAGTCCAAGTCTATCTTTCAGCTAATGGTATGACATGACTTCGTAATGATGCTGCATTTATTTGTAATATCCCTGCAGTACTTGTGAACTCACAGCCCAGTGGTACACTGCCAGTGTAGGCAAATGCTGGCATGTTGACTGGCTCTCTTCCAGTAGGAATATTCTTGAGTCTGAAGCTGTCCTACTGGAAGGACCCAGCAGTAAAAGTGCTTAATTTTCCCTTTGTTGTTTCTCATGATGTTTAGGACTGTGCTCAATAACAGCACTGCTTGAAAACATTAGGACAGATGTGAGGGAGGTTTGGCTATGACATCTGTCATTGAATTGATTGCTAGGGTTGATTTGGCTGAGCTGCCTGGCTCACTGATTATCCTTTTTTCTTCTTGGCTCCATGTAGGTCGGTATTTCATAAGATTAGTGTGAATGCTCCCTTAGTCAATACCAACAACCACCAATCACAATTAAGAGCTAGAAAAGAAATCCAGAGGTCATTTAATTTAAGCCCCTCATTTTACAGAAAAAGAAACTGAGACCTCCAGTGGCTCAATCACTTGTCCCAAGACTATATAGCAGCAGAACAAGGATTCAAATTCAGGTTCTGTGATAGCAAGTTTTAGTATTTTTTTCCAACACTTTTTGTGAAGTTTTTTTAATCCTTCACTCTCCCTTACATCATAGTCCTTAGAAACTTATACTTCTAAACATTTTTATGTCTTTTTAATTTTTTTTCAACCACTAGCCCACATAATCAGCATTTCCATATACAGAATACAATGGCAGGGGTGGGGGTGGGGGTTGAGAATTATAGGTAAACCTGCAAATCTCCATTATTTAAAGAATACTTTTGAAAGTAAATAATAAATGCAACATGTTATTTTAATAGCTTTCTGGCTCATCTCTGTTTCATTCTGTATTTCCCTCTGTTCTCTTCTGTGTTGTGCTTCTAAACTTAATTATGTTAATACTCTGATGACAAATAGGTTGTTGTCAAGGTTATTCTCTAAGCATTTCCAATTTCAGAGGACTTTCCAATGTTTGTGTTCCATTGGCATAGCCTTTGAATTTGGATGGATTTAGGTAGAGGACATACAAATGAAGTCCTTCCACTTAGTAAGCTTTTTACTGACCATCTATGTGCTTAATATGAACTAAAACAACTCAACTCCTCTGCAAAACTGCTTTGACCTTTGTGAACTCTCACCATCTGGCTTGCCTCCCTACATTTGTCTGAAAGTCGCCCATTTTTAATCAAAACAAATTAAGTACTGCACTTTGCTTCAGACCCATTTCGCATATGGTGAATTGGATAAAGTGAAATAAACAGATTTGTTTATTTTTATCTTTCATTTTATTTTACCAATTAATGAACATGTATTTTCTCTCCCTCCCAACACTGGCCTCATTCAAAAAACCTAAACCAAAAACCTTGTTAACAATATGCATAGTCAAGCAAAACAAAATCCCATATTATACATGAATATCAATGCATATCTTATTCTGAATCTTGAGTCCAACACTCCTCTGTTGACATATAGGCAACCTTCTTTATCTTTGGCCTTCTCAAGTTATTATTGATCATTGCTTTCATTGAATCTCTTAAGACTCCCCAAATCATTTATGTTTGCAGTTTTGTTACTATTCTGTATATTTCTCAACTAGCTATGTTCACTTTACTCTGCCCTAATTTAATTAATTCTATTAACTAATGCAAGTCTTCCCAATTTTTTTCTGAACCTTATCTTTTATGTCATTTCTTATAACCCAGTAATATTCCAGTACATGTTCTTAAGCTATGAGCTGCTTTCTTTAAAGTTAATATGGTCCCATGAGATCCCATAATAAAATTAGATAAGATCTAATGGGGATCAAAAGCCTAAGAAGTTTACTTTTTTTTTTTTAACCCTTGTACTTCAGTGTATTGTCTCATAGGTGGAAGATTGGTAAGGGTGGGCAATGGGGGTCAAGTGACTTGCCCAGGGTCACACAGCTGGGAAGTGGCTGAGGCCGGGTTTGAACCTAGGACCTCCTGTCTCTAGGCCTGACTCTCACTCCACTGAGCTACCCAGCTGCCCCTCTAAGAAGTTTACTTTTAACAAAGAGAAGAATGTTTTAGGACAAGACCCCCGGCTAGCTTCCTTTCCTTCTCTCCTTAATTTCCCAAATCACATGATATAGTAAGAAGAAGATGAGGAGAGGAATCAAGATATAAAAGCTCTAGCATTTTTCCGATTCTTTTTTATCATTATATTTTCTCAATTATATGTAGATACAATTTTTATAAATCATTTTCTGTCAGAATAATATTTAATAATAATCATATAACATAACTTTTTCAGCAGTTCCCCACCTGATGGGTATCCCTTCAATTTCCAATTCTTTGCCACTATAAAAAGCTGCCATGTATACTTTTTGTACAAGAAGGTCCTTTCTATCTTTGAGCTCTTTAAGTTTTGGGTATTTTTATTAAAATAATTTTCTTTTTTATTATGTACTTAAATTTAAACACTTCAAGACAGAAAGAGGAAACTATAATTCTAGGTTGATTGTTCCAAAAAAGAACATATTAAATTTATCCCATCACAAAACCACTCTTGTATTTTCCTCTAATCCCAAAAAATGCTAAAGCTTACCAGGCAAATTTATATGAATATAAGTCAATCCTCAGTTGATAAATAATAGTCCAAGGATATGAACAGGTAATTCTCAGTTGAAAAAATTAAAACTAGCCTTAGTTATGTGAAAAAATATCCCTTGTCAATATTAATTAGAGAGATGCAAATTAAAACAACTCTGAGCTACCACCTCATATTTAGAAGAGTGGCTAGTATGACAAAAAGGAAAAATGGTCAATGTTGGGAGAATATGGAAAAATTGGGATATAATTAGTAGAGCTATGAATAGTAGAGCCATTCTGATGAGCAATTTGGAATCCTGCCCATAGCACCATGAAACTGTGTGCACCTTTTCACCTAGCAATGCCATTATAAAGTCTATAACTCAAAGGATTAGTGTTCTAATTCTGTACAAGCCATTTAAACTCTCAGCCTCAGTTTCCTGATTTGCAAAATGGGCAGACAGATCGAATATCTAGGCCTTATATCAGAAAGGCCTGGGTAGCCTCAGCTGCTACTTTAGCTGTGTGGCAAAATGAGAATGATTTTACCTCTTTCTCAGGTTCTTTCTCAGTTTCTTTAACTATAAAATAGGGATAATAAACAATGTCTTTCCTAGGATTGTTGTGAGGACCAAATGAGATAATACTTGTAAAGTGCTTAGCACAGTGCCTGGAACAAAATAGATGCTTACTAAATGCATGTTTCCTTTCCATTTTCCTTCGTTAATTCCATCTTTCTTTCTATATCTTATAATTAGTCTAATACCTACTATCTAGATTGCTGGAAAGATAAAATGAAAATTTGTATATTAAAGTGCTTTGTAAACTCTGAAATTGAATTTAAATGCAAAGTAATGTTTTTATTAACAGCCACTTCATGATTGCTGGGCATTGTAGTCTTCATCTAATAGAGTTCAGTTTTCCTTTTAATTACTGTCCTGAAATCTTAATCATGTTTTGATGATTAGACATACTTCTAGGATTCATGTTTATAAGTAATTTTCCATGCCTAAATATCCTCTCACAGATGACTTTGGAATCTACACTTATTCTTTTCTTTCTTCCTTCTGAATGTTTATAACTTCCAAGAACTCAAAATGTATGCTACCAAGGTGATGTCAATTGAATTATAAACTAATTTCTGATAAAGCTTTTAGGATATTTTTTCTGGTAGAAAACATTTATTTTGATTGGTTTCATAATCCAGCCAACCCAATGATTGTATCATTATTCAAATACCAAGTACTTATTAGTTGCTTACTCTGTGCCAGGCATTTCACTAGAGATGTGGGAAACATAATTTTTGTTTAAAAAATGCCTATTCTCAAGGAGCTTTTATTCTAATAAGGAAAACAATAACTACGTGCACATGTCTCTACATGACAAATTTTGTGTAAGTTTACTTGCAGCTCCCTTTCAGCTACCACTTCTACCATACTAGAACCTCTCTCTCTAATTGCCCAAAGCCTAAAGGCTGCCTTAAGCTTTCACTTCAGCACTATTACCCAGGCTTTCTCTATTTTCTCTATAATTAATGCTTCCATTTCTTCAAAGTATATATAAGAACTCAGTAGCTTGGGGAAAAGCAATGTGATTAAACTAATTTCCAGAAATGTGTGAATTAATCCCAAGATATGTGCATTTTTTAAAAGAGAATGTTTCAGAAGGCTAGAGTGTTTTTTTAGAAATTTCAGGCACCATGAGAAACATCATTTGAATCCATTCTCTGAATTGAATCATTCTCGAAACATCAATTTTTCTTTTTCTCCACAATGGCTCCCATTGCAATTGGAAATTAAGTTTAGTGTTTAAATGTTCTGGTTATCTTATTTTATACTCTACTAGCAGGTATTTTTTGATATACAGCCATTCACGAAGGTCAACTTCAGAAACACAGAAAAGGATGAAACCTAAAACCACAGAAAAAGACTGATACTGATTAAATCACAGCTTCTAAGAATGAAGGAATAGGTGTTATAATATCAAGATATAATAGAAGTCTAGAATGTCTTCAGATAACACCAGGTAGACCAGGTAGACCAGGTAGACCAAGAATCTTTTTTACAAAGTAGAGTCAGATTGGGTCACATGATTTCATAGTTCTCTCAGTTCCCCTCTTTTGACTATGGATCACTTAGCTATGAACTGAATTTATAAGGTTTTTTAATGTATTCACTCTTACTATAAACATTACATAATATGGAACATAATTCACTGGGAAAAATTCTTTCAGCAAGATAAAACATAAATTATGAGAATTTTCAAGCTTAGAAATAATTTTTCAGTTGATCAATATTTTTAAAAAATATTTAACTCTGATAGTTCAATTACCAATTTATTAAATACCAGTAAATCAGGTTTATTTTTGTAGAATCTCCATTCTTTAACAAGCATGATTTTTTAATAATTCTTCCATACAAAATGAGAAGAAAATAGCACTGTTACTTTAAATACCTAATCACCTTTCAAAGAAGAAATGAGTCTTTTACCTCAAAGATATCTAGTTATCTTAAGGCAATGACGTCTCTAAGTAAAATTCTGCAGTTTAGACTTTAGTCCTTTATGCCTTTCCTCCTATTACTTAGATGTCAGAAAAGGATTGTATGCTTGGAAATTTCAACCAAAATTGTGGAATGAGAGGAAGAAAGGAACAGGGTCCTCATATACCCCACAGAAAATACAATGGAAACACTGAAAGAAAACAAAATTGATTTAAAAAGAAGACTTATTTTATACTTCAAAAAATTCAGATTCTCTAGATATAGTTACTTTCTTTAATCATATACATTTTTCCTCTTTTCATGCCTTTTTATTGTTGGTAATATATTTCTGTATATAATCCCATTAATTGTCCAAAGGGGATCTACCTTGTGTTCGGGACGCTGTCCTTTCAGAAAAAAATGGAAAAAAATATAAAGAATATAAGAAAAAATTAACAGCAATCTTACTATGTATAAGAAACTGAATTTCAGATAATGTAAAACAAGTTGGAGTGGGAAATCAAAATTAATGTTAGTGAATGCATTATATCATAATATCTTATATTTAGAGCTTAGAAGGGACTATAGTGCTTGTTGAGATCAACCTTTTCATTTTGTAACTAAAAAAAGTGAGATCCAGAAACATTACATTACTTGCCTCAGGTCTCACAGATAATAAGTGTTAGAAATGGAATTTTGAATCTACCTCCTCTGTAGCCAAATATAGACATTTTCTCTGACACCATGGCTTCTCCACTGATTCAGAAAACATTTAGGATATTGATCAGAGCAATTTCAAAATCCATCTTACTGAGACAGATCATAGTTAAACTCTAACATTATTATAGCAAGGAAAAACAACCTTGCAAGAGACAAAAAGTGGCAGAGAGTGGGCGGGGGTGAGAAAGAAAAGAGAGGTGAATGCAAATAATATAAACTCAGAGAGTTCTTTGGGGGTATTTCCATAATAAGGGTCTATGCTCTGATTTGTATTGGTATTAGTCTTCAGTATGGAATATATCAGAAATGTTTGTGATGAGTGAAATCTGAAATAACTGAGGAAAGAAATGTTTGAGCATATAAGTATATTGAATTTTTAAGCAATGAATGTCAATTGCATAACAAATTGTGACCAGACCCCTTACCTGGCAGTGGAACCTGAATACAGGAGGAAACAGTTTTTATGTATTAAAAGCAACAATTTAATAGGTTACAAACTGTGGTACAAAATAAGGTAATTTGGTTTCTAATTTGAAGAAAGATTAGGAACTTACAAATTAGGAAGGGGATAAGTGAGTTTCTGGAGTTGGGAGCAGGGAGAATAAGCAGGTACACTTTCCTCATATGTAAAATAGGATGTCATTCAGTTCCCATGATTGACAACCAGGTAGAATTTACAGGAAAATCAAACTTAGATCTCAATATGGAGTCTCTTTTACAAGATGGAGTTATTTTTGGTCACATGATTTTCACAGTTCTCTCAGTTCTCCCCTCCCCGCTATGGATCATTTATCTATAAGCCAAATTTATAAGGTTTCTAATGTGCTCATGCTCACTATCAAAATTACATACCAAGAAAAGAGCACTAGGAAGCATCCTCTTGCATAGTTTAGTACAACAGCTAAAATAAAAACCATAAGGAGAAAAACCAGATTAAATAGTCTCTATAGGTAAATTAAATCAGGCCACAGATCCAAATACTTAAAAGGCATACAATGGACTAATTTGGAGAAGGGAGATTTACATGTCACCAGGGGAAACTTCAGCAAACATAAACACCATGAAACAAAAAGCCAAAGCAATACAATGATGGTTATTAAATTTAAATAGCATCATCTCCTTGCAGCCTAGAATTGTTCAGTTGTTTTTAAGTCATATCCAACTCTTCATGACCCCATTTGGAGTTTTCTTGGCAAATATACTAAAGTGTTTTGCATTTTCCTTATCTAATTCATTTTACAGATGAGGAAACTAAGGAAAACATGGTTAAGTGACTTGCCTAGTGTCACACAGCTAGTAAGTGTCTGAAGTCAGATTTGAACTTAAGACGATGAGTCTCCCTGTCTCTAAGCTGAGCACTCTATCCATTGTTCCACCTAACTCTCCTGAATCCTATTAATAACTCATTCCAAAAATCCATTTAATCAACACATTTTATCTTGAGTCCAGATGTCTCATGTAGTTAGTCTAATCCCTAGATATATCTTCTCTTGGACAGTTTCAAATCAACCTCATTCTCAAGACAGCTTTGAAGGGGGCTCTGTGTTTCTGGTTCCTAGTCATTGATAGAGATTTCTAGATAATTCTCCCAAAATGTGTGCCTGGCAAAATCATTATATCCTTTTACCCTTACAACAATACTGGGAGGTGAATACTAATTCTAACCCCTTTTCAAATTAGGAAACAGGCACAGGTAAAGTTACTTGCTATGGTCACAAAGTTAATAAAATACTTTATGCAATATTGTAAATGCAGTTTATATTTGGTTCTGATTTGTCACAACTATTCTATTTAGTTTCAGAACAAAATTTTGTCCAAATCCAATTCAGAATTACAATGAATAATGGTAATGTTTAAAATCTTAAAAAAAAACCAAGGTTTAGTTTGTAGCACTTCAAAATTTTAAAGTTCATTTTCAAATATTCACCATAACACTCCCAGCTCAGTACAACTTTTTCTCTATTTCCCTTTAAATTATCCCCAAAGCCAAATCAATATCATTTGTGTTCATAACCTAGCCACATCCTCTCACCTCTTCCTGACACTTTTCACTTATAACCTTAGATAAAAGAAACAGAAAGGCTCCAAATCAAAGCATTGGTCCCTCAAGTATATGTATTCTTATTCCCTGCTTTGGAACTGGGAACTCTCAAAAGATTGGGGTGAAGTCCTTAGAAAGATCATTCAGAGTATGAGAATTATATATCCCAGTCATATCCCAGACAATATGAAGAACTAATCTTAATTCATTGTACTTCTCTTTTGTAAATTAGCACAGAATTTTTAAACAACCCCAATTAATTGCAATATGGTTATCTTTTGGGGTTTCTAAGTGACCTCACTTCTAATTTACCTAAAGAACTAAGTCAGTCATGTGAGGTTTTGAAAATTCTATTAAAAAATTGAAAAAGCTAGGTCCTGGTCGCCTCTCTTCCCTCCCATCATTGTGAGTATTTTTTCTCATTATCTTGATCAGGGTCTGGGTTGACGGGATAGTGGGAGTGGAGAAGGTAGTCACACAGAGTTTAGGGTAAGGTTTGACAGTTCCTCCTCATGGATCCATTTTCATTAAAAATCCCCTTCTTCATGCTTCAATTAAAGTTTGCTTATTTTTAAGTTGCTCCCTGATTTAAACAATCTTTTCTTTTTCTTGGCTATGAAAAGGTTAATAAGAGGCAGTTTTAAAATGCTACATAAATTTAAACTGCAAACCATAAATACATTTTTCCTTTCCCTACAGCTTTAATTAACTCTTCTTAGATTTCTTTCCCAACTCCAAATCTTTCCCTCCAGAGAAGTAAAGAGATGATTAAACTTAATTTTTAAATCTATAAAAACTGCTAAAATGACTTTAGCAGTAACCATAATTTGAAATTTACCATAAGGATAGTATATTTCAGTTTAAAATCTAGTCTCTAATTAATTCATTTGAGACCATAAATTTCTACAAATGAGGAAAAAGATTTCCTTTATTTTATTATCTGACTTTTTCTATGTAACTCCAATCTGACCAGGGCTGAAATGAGGAAGAGAAAGGATCTTGTTTGTTAATTTTTCTTCTTAATCTAAACCCCTGCTGTGAGCTTAAAGTCCTGCTTTCTGAGACAGAGTTTAGCACCAGATTAGATTACCAAAAGCTCAGACTACTGCTTCAAGTATGCAATTCTATTATTATTCTTCCCCAGCATGCTAAACACTTTGGCAGCAGGTTTTCTACATTCTTTCTGGATGGCTACTTTTTCCCCTTAGAAATCTTTCAATGGAGCAGAATCTACAAACAACACTAAATGTAAGACAAAGATTTTTTCTGAGCATTTCATGAAAAAATGCATATACTTGAGACAAATAAATACTTGCTAGTCTCCTTATATCCAACTGAAAGTATAATCACAAAGCCTTTAATATGCCATAATTAAAACTTTCTTCTTCGAGTCAATTTTGGGACCCCTTTCAATTTTTATATATTTTAGCAGAATTTATCATAATAAAATTTAGTTACCCCCCTCCACTCCTATATAAGAAGCAAGCTTCTTTCCAGTCCTGTAAGAACTACCTTCAAGAGAAGTCTTTAACAATGTACTTTTCCATGAGGAAATGTCCCTCAATTGGGGAATGGCTGAACATATTGTGGTACATGATTTTGATGGGATACTGTTGTGCTGTAAAGAATGATGAACTGGAGGATTTCTAAATGAACTGGAAGAACCTCCATGAATTAATGCAGAATGAAATGAGCAGAACCAGAAGAACATTGTACACAGAAAAGGAAACATTGTGGAATTATTGAATGTAATAGACTTTACTACTAGTAGCAATGTAATGATCCTAGACAATTCAGAGGGATTTAAGAGAAAGAATACTGTCCACATCGAGAGAAATAACTGTGGGAGTAGAAATGCAGAAAGAAAAACATATGACATCACTTGTTTATATGAGTACTTCATTTGAGGTTTTGGTTTTAAAAGATTGTTCTATTGGAAAAATGAATAATATAGAAAAAACCATCAAGTTATAACATTTATATAACCCAGTGGAATTGCTTCTCAGCTCTGGGAGGGTGACGTGAGAAGGGAATGGAAAGAAAATGTATCATGGAAACATGGAAAATATTTTTAAAAATGCACTTTTTCCTTGGCCCCAGGCCAAAATAAATTTTTCCAGAAGGGAATCCTATAATATTTTACTATTATTTGAATCCATCATTCTATTAAATGGAATATCACTTTCCCAATGGGGTGGTAGTAAATCATCCCCAGAAGTGTGGAGGTGAGCATTAGCTGAGGTCAGAAGAATCTGAGATTGAGGGGTCATAGTCCAACCAATGGGGTAGTGTTCCATGAAGAAGTCATTCAGTGAAAAGGCCAAAGCACTCTAGAGAACTTTTCTAAAGAATCTAGGTCTTATCTCTATCTGTCTGGCTTTGCTAAAAAATGTGATGGAGTGAAATCTGAAACAATTTAGTAAAAAATGGTTCAAACATACAAGTATATTAACTTATTAAATAATTCATTTCATCTCTTTAAGAAATTCAGACCAGGCCCCTCAGCTGATACTAGACCCCAGATATAGAAAGAGACAGATTTTTATGCATTAAAAGCAAATAATTACCAGGATATACTCCAGGATACAAGATAGATAATCTGATTTCTAACTGGAGGAAAGATTAAGCATTTTCCATGTTGGAAGGGAAATGAGAGAGTTTGGGAAGTTGGGAGAAGAAAAAATGGACAGGTAGGCTTTCCTGCATATGAAACAGGACTTTACTCAATTCTTGTCTTGAACAAACAGGTGGAACTTACAGTAAAATGAAACTTGTCTCAAAATGGAGTCAATTTTACAAGATTGAGCCAGTTTGGTTCACACTCTTATCACAGTTCTCTCATGTTTCAATATGTGCATGGCAGTCTATGGCACAGTGTGGTAGCTCTTGTCTCTGTGATGTTGGCAGATATTTGAGGAAGAATACAGAGCAGTGATGCAGTATGGAAGTAACTAGTCCCTGTACTCTGTGCATTACATTGTCTTTTAGAAAATGGATATAGACTTTAAGAAATTTTGAGTTAAAAACATAATAGAATTATAGGCAATGTGATATCCTTCTTGTTTTTGCTATATTCTGAAAGTCTATATACATTATGGTATCTTTATATCACAATGATTCCTAAGATGGCACAATGAATAGAATTCAGGGTCAAGACAAGCCGAGTCACACAGTCAGGAAGAAAAGTTCAAATCCATGATCTGACACTTACTAGCTTTATGATCCTGGGCAAGTCTCTTCATCTGTTTATCTCAGGTTTTTTTCAACTATAAAATGGAGGTTAAAACAGCACCTACCTTGTAGAGTCATTGTGAGGATCAAGTGAGATAGTATCTGAAAAGCACTTAGCACAATGTTAGACACATGCTGTATAAATGCTTGTTCTCTTATCTTCCTTCCTCTCTTCCCTAAATCAATTTTCCAGTAGATTACACTATGAAAGAGAAGTCCACTATATACAGTTAGCCTTCCTTTTAAGGATATGTCCTCCTCCATGTTTTGGAGGAATACAGCTCTTATGGATCAAGGGGTAACCTTGTGGCACTTTTACTCCTGAGCCCCAACCAGTGTGCTTCTACCAATAATCAATCAACAAAATCAATTAGCTCTTAGAAAAGGGATGTTTTCACAGTATAATTTAATTATTGTATTAATTAATATGGTATAATATGCATAGCTTGTGCAAAACATTCCCTTTGCAAACCTGGGAATTAGTCTCACAAACACACACAATTTTAATGGAAAGAATAGGCTGAAACTTAAAGAAAAATGGGAACAAGTCACACAAGTAGAGAAAACATAGGTCATTCAGTCAACAAATCTTTATTAAGGACTTATTATGTGTCACATATTGGGATAACTGCCAGGGAAACATAGAAAGAGAGAAAGATAGATTCTACTCTCGAGGAGTTCTCATATTCATGGGGAGACACTAGCTAGGTAACACATAAAGAGTAGATAAGCAGTAACCTCAGAGAGAAGGAACTAGAAGCTGGGGAAAGGCAAGGGAGGGTATTACAAAACCTTCTGCAGAAAATATGATTTGATCTGACTCTTAAGGGAAAGCCACAAACTAGCCACAAGCACAAAGGGTGAGTATCTATATATGGGAGATAGATAATACAAAAGCATAGAGGTGAAAGTGGAATAAGCATTTATATAGTGCCTATAAAGTGCCAGGTACTTTCCAAAGAAGTTTTTAACAAATATTATTTCATTTATCCTCACAACAACTCTGCAAAGTAGATACTGTTATTACCCACATTTTATATTTGAGGAATCTTAGGCAAACAGAGGTGAAGTGGCTTGTTCAGTGTTACACATCTAGTAAGTTTCAGAGTCCAGATTTTAACTCACTGTCTAGAAAAATGAAATGATGTTTGTATAGAACAATGAATAGGCCAGTAAACTGGATCGGAGTAGTTGTTGAAGGACTAAAAGTGGAACAGTGGAAAGGAAGGAATAGACCATGATAGCTTTCACAAAGGAATTCATATTTGATCTTGCAGGTAATGGGTTTTATTAAGCAGATGAGTGTAGCGACCGGAACAATCATTATAGCAGCTGAATGGAGCCATAATGATTTTGTAAAAGGCAGGGTTACCAATTAGAAGAGTACTGTGATAGTAGAGGTGAGAAGGGGCCAGTCAGTCATTTCCTACCCATTTTTCAGAATTTTCAAACAAGTCCAACCTCCTTTGCTATTGAGAAAGAAAGAGAGTAACAAAGGGATGAGTTTCCCCTTTTCTCTATCTATTGAGTTCTGACTCTATAGCACACAGTACAATCCTCTCTGTCATGCATGATGAGATGTAGGCTTCCCAACCCTTAAGTTTCTTTGAAGTTAACTAGAATTGGGCAGGAAATATTTGCACATGCTCTGAGGAATAATAGCCCTGGAAGATGAACTTTCACATATTACACATTGATAATATATTCTCAAATATTCTGTAGTTCTCCATACCTTTTTTTTTAAATATTGACCATTAAGGCCATCTGGGGAAGGATTCTTTCTATTTTTGTCTGACTATTTGCTCTTACCTCACAACTTTGCCCTTTACAGTTAATATGTGTTTGATCTTTCTGTGACTGAATGAGCCAACTGGCCATCACAAATAGCAAATCACAGCTAGACGGTTGGATTTCTGGGACTTGATGTCTCCTAAATCTGACATTAAGGAAATATGTGCTAAGAATATATTGAGCTTATTTCTACTTATAATTTTTTTAGAAATCTATCATTCATTGCTTATATATGTTGGCAGAATTAATTAAATAGCATTTGACAGGGACTGAAAGTCCCATTCTTTTGGATGATCCTGAGAAAATTACTTAAATTTAGACCTTATTTTCATTTGTATGCCTGTCATATTGATACTTAGGTGGAATGCCCTGAATAGTAAATTAAAGTCTGGGTGTTATTTACTTTTGAGAGCACCAGAGAGATAACTTAAATAACAGAGCTTGCCAAATGATTGATTGAGGACAAGAATATCAGAGGTCAAAAACTGTGTGACCAGAGGCAAGTCTATCTATCGCTCCAAGCCCATTATTTTTTTCATTTGTAAAATGAACTGGGAGGGCTAGGTATCTCTAATATCCCTCCTAATTCTAAATTTGTAAAATCAGCATTATCTTTAAGAAATCAAACTATGTCAAGCAGACAGATGTGAAGATAATTGACTGCTCCTTTTTTTTTTTTAACAAGATTTCCTCACCCTTCTGGGACAAGGCCCTGTGGATGGTGACTTCTCCTTTTTTTCCAGATTATATGGCAATACAATTTTTAATAATCATTTTCTGACAGTTTGCAATCCATTTTTTTCCTTTTCTCCTACTCCTCCCTACTCCCCAAGAAGGAAAGTAATATGATATGGGTTGTACATATTTTATCATACAGTACATATTTCCCATCTTCATTGTATTGTGAAACAAGATATATATTACTTACAATAGAGAAAAATTCACAGAGGAAATAAAGTGAAGAATGGTATGTTTCATTGTGCATTCAGACTTTATCAGTTCCTTCTCTGCCAGTGGATAGCCTTTTTTTAAGAGTCTTTTGGAGTTGACCTAGATCTTTTTGTTGCTGATAATAATTAAGTCATTCACAATTGATCATCATTCTTTATTACTTTTGCTATGTACAATACAACCTCATGGTTCTGCTCAATTCACTTTGAATTACTTCAGATAAGTCCTTGAAAGTTTGTCTGATTGTGTGATCATTTTGTTTGTCATTTTTTATGGCAAAATAATATTCTGTTATAATCATATACCACAATTTGTTTAGCCATTCCCTAGCTGACAGACATCCCTTCAGTTTCCAGTTCTTTGCCACCACAAAAAAAAAGCTACTATAAATATTTTTGTACAAGTAGGTTCTTTCTCCCCTATCTTCAAACTCTTTGGGATGCAGACCTCGAAGTGATATTTCTGGGGCAAAGGCTATGCACAGTTTGATGGCCCTCTGGGCATGGTTCCAAATTGCTTTCCAGAATGCTTATATTAGTTCACAGTTCCACCAACAAGGTATTATTGTCCCAATTTTTCCACATCCTCTCCAACATTTATCATTTTCCTTTTTTGTTATATAGGTGTGTGGTAGTGATAGTGGCTTATTTTTGAAAGTCTCTAGAGGGACATGGGATGGATGAAACAATAAAGTTATTACCTCGCCTGTCCTTGAGAGCAGAGCCCTCTTCCCCTTTCACCATACAATCTCATTGGCAGCATCAACTACCTTGTCTCCTCCTAACAACAATGAGAGTTCTTCCTTAGAGTAAGCATCTTTGGAGAATTTTGATTTTCTCATCAGGGACATTGGCTTTATTTGGTCTACAAGTTTCTCTAAACTTGAAATTTGACTAATCCTATGACTTCTGAATTTTTCTCTTTTCATTCTCTAATTTCGTTGATTTATAATGAGTTTTCTATGATGAAAACTCTTTCCCCTGCTACATCTAATTAATCAGAAAAGATGCTTGATAAAAAAACATATCTGTGACACCAAGAGTAGGATCATAGACTTAAAATGGAAAAGAACTTAACTGTTATCTGGTCAGCTAGGCTTTGTAATGAATTGGGTCTTGCAATCAGGAAGATGAGTTGAAATCAGTCTTCAGATACTTTGCCAGCTGAGTGACTGTGGGCAAATCACAACCTATGTCTGCTTTAGTTTAGCACCTACCTTCCAGTATTATTATATCAAATGAAATAACTATAAATTCTAAGCACAATTCCTAGCACAAAGTAAATAGTATATAAATGTTACTATTATTATTATTTAATAATAGGGTCATAGATTCAAAACTGGAAGTAATAGATAGGTCATCTAGACCAGCTGTATCAAAAATGTGTTCAAACTCTTGAGTGTGCCCCAAACAAATTTAAAATGTAGTTGGGAAATATTTAATAAAGTACTTATTAAAAACAATAAAACATAAATAATATTACATTTTATAACTAATTTAGTATGTAATCCACAGAGATGCTTATGTTCGGATGTGTTAGTGGCTTTGTTGCTATTTTAGTTTAATACTAAATCTAATCCAACTCCCTAATTTTACAGGCCACTTTTGAAGGAAATCACAAAATGATTCCAACTGAGTTGACCCCAATCAGTGAATAAATGCAATAGAATGAATGAAAAAGTTTATTATGTACAACTCATTATGCTAATTTTAAAGGTATGAGCAAAAAGTAAAAGTTTCTTTTCTCCAAATTTTTAGTATGAAGAGTCAATACCTGTACGTTTTTAGGGCAAATGTAAAGGTGACCCACTGACCTTTAGAGTGCAGCAGAAAATCAGATAGAAATTATTGTTCTTCAGTATTATTTCCATTGATGAAAATCATATCCATTAAAGAACTGGCAGTTAGTGGGGCCTTTGGGTTGTAAGAATATATTTTCTTGTTCTTCAGAATCTGTAATTACTGAAGAGGATTGCAACATTTTTTTCCAAAAGAGATTGCCAGATTGTTTATCAATAAGGATTACTCTTCTGAATAATTGCTGTGCTATTCTGTACACAGATCTTGAGCTACCAACCCGTCAGCCACTGTTTTGGGAATCTAGAATTGTAAATCCCTTGTCCAAAGGGGTTGCTCCTAGAGGATTAAAAGTTGAGGGGAGGGCAGAAGAGAAGCCAAGCAGCTGATATGAGAAGCAATGAAATTTCCCTGGTTTGGGGCTCCTACACTCTCCATAAAAATACTGATGAATGTAGGCCATTATCAGATTTGAGATGGAAGGGGACCTCATGCCTAATACTTATAACTCTCACAGTCCACTACTAGAGTTGGGGAAAATCATGTAACAAATATGCAGTGGTCAGTCACAAACAATTCCTACAATGTAATGTTCAAAAATATGTTTCATTTTGCTTTTTTATTCTATTACCTTTCATTTAGGAAGTTTGTGGTATAGTTTATCAGTTCACAGGAATCCTGGTTGTTTATTGCTATAATCATAATTCTTTAGTATTTCAGAGGTGTCATGTTTATGATGCTGTTATATATAAATTGTTCTCCTGGTTCTGCTCACTTGACCCTGTATCACTCTTATAAGTCTTCCCAGGTGTGCCTGAAAGAAATTCTTTCATCATTCTTTTATGTTCAAATGCCATTTCATTACATTTTTATAACAATATTTTCAGCCTTTTCCTAATTGATGGACAGCCCTTGAATTTCCAATTTTGCCAATAGAATTTTGTACAGATGAATACTTTAATTCTCTATTAAGTATACACCTACTAGTGCTATCATTTTGTTAAAGAAGTTTCTAGATTGACTGGAATCCAAAAGTACACTAATGCATTTGTTTTCCTACCCCTCTCTCAACATTTGCCATTTTTCTTTTTCTTTTTTAATCTTTACCAATTTGATGATGTGAGATGCAACCTCAGAACTACTATAATTCATATATCTCAATTTTTAGTGATTAGAAACATTTTTATGTGTTTATTGAAAGTCTGAATTGCTTCCTTTGAAACCCATCTTCATATTCTTTTGCCAATAAATTGGGAAGTAGTTTTTGTTCTTGTAAATTTTAAATTATTTTTATATATCTATGAAATGATAGAAACTTGATACAAAGAATTTTTTCCTCTAAGTAATTATTTCTAAATTAATTTATAACTATTTTTATTTTACTTATATTAAAGTTTTTAATTTATATAATTAGAAATTTCAATTATATTTCCTGTGAGTCTCCTTATACTCGAATATATCAGTCAGAAGCTGTTACCTAAGTACAATATTGCCAAAAGATAATTTCTTTTGTGCTCTTCCAATTTGGTAAGCATTTGAACATTTTTCTTTCTCTTTTTTAATCTGTTGTGAAACTATATGGAATTTATCTTATTATATGGTATCAGATTTTGATCTTTAACTAATTTCTTCCAAATTGGTTTTCAGTTTTCCTAGGTAGTAGGGTTTTTAATTTGTTTGTTTTATGAATCCTTGCTCAAATAAGTGGGAGGTTTGGTTTTATAAAACATTATGTCAATTTCCAGGCTAAGGTAGCCACAGAGTAGAAGCAAGGGTCTTCTTTTCCTCACAACCAACGGATATAAAGTGCCTCAAAATGACAAAAATCAAAATCAGAGGAGTTAAGGGACTCTACTGTCAGGTGCAGCCTTAAAGGTATGTAGGGTTTGGGCATTGCCACGCTATAAAGGGGTAAAATTACACCTACCAAAGCACAAGCTGATCACCCTTCCCCCACTGCACCTACAATGCCAGAGCCAGAGTCAGAGAGAGCACAGGGCAATTTCTGGGTTCTCAGGGCTGGTTGAGGGCACCACAGACTTACCCCCTGAGTGCAGTGAGACTTGGGGCCTGAGGAGGCTGAGGAACATGGAGCTTGGGCACAGAGATATGGCAGAGTGGGGCTGCCCACATAGATGTGACCAAGACTGGAAAAATAGCCCCAAGGCAAAAAGGCTCTGTAGCTCTGATACACAGAGAGCTTGCCCTCCTCATTCAGACTTCTGACTAGGAAGGGAAGAAAAAACTAACACAGCAATGGCCACCAACACCAAAGAACTACAATCTATAAGGACCAAAATAAAAATAAGAAAAAGCCTCTGACACTGGATAACTTCTGTGGAGAAAAACAAAAGACTATAGAGGAGAATTCAGAGAGCAACAAATAAGCAAACACATCCAAACTTTCCCCCCCCAAAATGGAAATTGATCACAAGCTCTCAAGGAATTCAAATTGGAGTTCAAGAACTAAGTAAGAAAGATAGAAGAAATATGGCAAGAAAAGTGGGAACTAAAAATGCAAGTAATTTAAAAAAATAACAGTTTAAAAGTCAAAATCTCTCACTTGGTAAAAGAAGCCTAGAAATTACACAAAATGATAAGCAAATTGGAGACTGAGAGTGACCTTCTGGAAGCCATAAAAAGCAGGTTAGATAAAACCAAAAAGGAAAATCAAAATATCATAGCTAAAAACCAGTCTTTAAATACTAGAATTAGGCAAGTAGAAGCTAATGATCTCACAAAACAGCAAGTATTAAAAAAGCAAATTCAAAAGAATGACAAAATAGAAGGAAACATGAAATATCTTATTGAGAAGATGACAGACATGAAGAGCAGATCTAGAAGAGACAATTTGAGAATCATAGGTTCACTGCAAAACCTGAAAAAAATAGAGGCCTTGACATGACACTACAAGAAATTATCCAAGAAAACTTCCCTGATATTCTTGAACAAGAGGTGAATGTAATTGACAAATTCAAGAGCTTCCAAACTAAAGAGAAAATATTGCAAGAAACCAGAAAGAGACAATTCAGATATCAAGGAGCACCAATAAAGATTACACAGGACCTGGCAGCCTCCACACTAAAGGACCACAAGGCTTGGAATATGATATTCAGAAGTGCAAGAGAATTGGGTCTATAACCGAGGATCACCTACCAATCAAAACTGAATATATGCTTCCAGGGCAAAGTATGGACATTTAACAAAATAGAGGATTTCAAAGTATTATTAAAGAAAAGACCCAAACTAAATGGAAATTTTGATGTCCAAATCCAAAATTCAAGAGAAACATGAAAAGGTAAACAATAAAGAGGAGAAAACAATTCTTTTCTATAGGGCTTCAGTAAGGTAAAATTGTTTATATTCCTATATGGAAAAAGGATATTTGTAATTCTCAAAACTGTTTTCACTATCATAATAGATAGAAGAATTATTCAAAGGCAGAGGTTGGGGTACTAAGTGGTTTAAGTTAATATGTAAAAAAAGTGAGGGTGAGAATAGAAGATGACACCAAGAGAAATTTGAAGGAAGAAGAAAAATAGGATAATTTATACCACATAAAGAGTTACATGGGAAGGGAAGGGAAAGGATACTATTATAAGAAGGAGATGAAGAGAGTGGTAATAGGTAATACTTAAAACTTACTCTCTGTGGAATCAGTTATGAAAGGGAAGAGTAGCTAGATAAACTGGGAATTAGAATTCTATCTTACCCTACAGGGAAGTTGAGAGGGGAAAACCAAGTGGGGGAGAGAGGCAGGGAGTATAAAAAGGCAGTGGAAGGGAGGGGAGAGAGAATTTAATGGACCTTAAAGAAAAATAAGAGGGGAATAATAAAAGGGGAGGAAAGTAAAATAAGAGTGAGAGAAAAGGGGGACTAATTAAAAGGTATAACACTGATATAGAAGGAAATAGTGAAAGAAAAAAGGGCAAGAGTAGGGGAAAAAATAAAAAAGATGGGGAATAAACAGGTTGCAATCATAACTCTGAATGTGAATGGGATGAACTCACCTATAAAATGGAAGCAGATAGCAGAGTGGATTAAAACAAAAATCCTACCATATCAGGCAGAAAGACATAAATAAGGTAAAGGTAAGAGGCTGGAGCAAAATTTTTTGGGCATCACCTGAGAAAAAGAAGGCAGGAATCATGATATCTGACAAAGCTAAAGTAAAAATAGGTCTGATTAATAGAGATAGGGAAGGTAATTACTTTCTGATAAAAGGCAGTATAGACAATGAAGAAATATCAGTACTCAACATGTATGCACCAAATGGTATAGCATCCAGATTTTTAAAGGAGAAACTGTTGGAGCTCAAGGAGGAAATAGATATTAAAACTACACTAGTGGGGGACCTGAACCTTCCTCTCTAGATAAATCAAACCAAAAAGTAAATATGAAAGAGGTAAGAGATTTGAATGAAATCCTGGAAAAATTAGAGCTAATAGATGTATGGAGAAAAATAAATAGGGAATAAAGGAATATACCTTCTTTTCAGCAGCACATGGTACATTCACAAAGATTAACCATTCGCTAAGGCATAAAAACATTGCAAACAAATGCAAAAAAGCAGAAATAAGAAATGCAACTTTTTTCAGATAATGATGTAATAATAATAATTATTAGTAAGAGTACATTGGGAGGCAAATCAAAAATTCATTGGAAATTAAATAATATGATTCTCCAAAAGTGGTTGGTTAAAGAACAAATTAAAGAAAGAATTAATACTTTCTTTGAAAAGAATAACAATAAGGAGACATCATATCAAAACTTATATGATGCAACCAAGTCAGTACTCAGGGGAAAATTTATATCCCTAAGTACATATATCAACAAATCATAGAGGGAGGAGGTAAATGAATTTGGGTATCCAAATTAAAAAAAACAACTAGAAGGAGAACAAATTAAAAATCCCTAGATAAAAACTAAATTGAAAATCCTAAAAATCAAAGAAGTTAATAAAATTGAAAGCAAAAGAACTATTGAATTAATAAGTAAAACGAGGAGCTGGTATTTTGAAGAAACAAATAAAATAAATATAGTACTGTTTAATATAATAAAAAAGGAAAGAAGAAAATCAAATTAACAGTATCAAAGATGAATAATTACCTTAATTTCCTCTTCATTAGAGGATTTCACCTCTAATGAAGAGGAAATTAAGGTAATTATTAAGAACCATTTTGCCCAATTATATTGCAATAAATATGGCAGTTTAGGTGAAATGAATGAATATTTACAAAAATATAAATTGCCTAGATTGACAGAAAAGGAAATAGAATACTTAATAATAAATAGAATACTTAAATAATCCCATATCAGAAAGAGAAATTAAACAGGCTATCAAAGAACACTCTAAGAAAAAATCTCGGCCAGATGAATTCACAAGTGAATTCTCTCAAACATTTAAAGAACAACTAATCCCAATATTATACAAACTATTTGTCAAGATAAGCAAAAAAGGAGTTTTACCAAATTCTATTAACAACACAAATATGGTACTGATTCCAAAGTCAGGCAGAATAAAAACAGAGAAAGAAAAATATATAGACTAATCTCCTTAATGAGCATAGATGCAAAAAAATATCTTAAATAGAATACTATCAAAAAGACTCCAGGGGCAGCTGGGTAGCTCAGTGGAGTGAGAGTCAGGCCTAGAGACAGGAGGTCCGAGGTTCAAACCCGGCCTCAGCCACTTCCCAGCTGTGTGACCCTGGGCAAGTCACTTGACCCCCATTGCCCACCCTTACCAATCATCCACCTATGAGACAATACACTGAAGTACAAGGCTTTAAAAAAAAAAAGACTCCACCAAGTGATCATGAGAATTATCCATTATGATCAGGTGGGATTTATACCAGGAATGCAAGGGATAGGTTAATATTAGGAAAACCATCCACATAATTGACCATATCAACAACCAAACCAATAGGAATCACATAATTATTTTGATAGATACAGGAAAAGCCTTTGACAAAATACAACACTCGTTCCTATTGAAAACACCAGAAAGTATAAGAATAGATGTGCTTTTCCTTAAAATAATAAACAGTATATATCTAAAACCATCAGCAAGTATCATGTGCAATGGGAATAAATTAGAACCCTTCCTAATAAGATCAGGAGTGAAGCAAGGATTCCCATTATCTCTATTATTTAACATTGTACTAGAAACACTACCTATAGGAATTAAAGAAAAAGAAATTCGAGAGATTAAGATAAACAATGTGGAGACTAAACTATCACTCTTTACTGATAATATGATGGTTTACTTAAAGAATCCTTGAGAATCAACTAAAAAGCTAGTGGAAATAATCAACAATTTTAGCAAATTTGTAGGTTACAAAATAAACCCACATAAATCATCAGCATTTCTATATATTTCCAACACAACTCAGCAGCAAGAGTTAGAAAGAGAAATTCCACTTAAAATCACCCTAGACAATATAAAATATTTAGGAATCTGTTTGCCAAGACAAACAAAGGAATTATATGAAACAATTACAAACACTTTCCACACAATTAAAACTAGATCTAAATAATTGGAAAAATATTAATTGCTCATAGGTAAAATGAGTTAACATAATAAAAATGACAATCCTATGCAAATTAATTTACTTATTCAGTGCCACATCTATCAAACTACCAAGAAACGTTTTTACTGAATTAGAATTATGACAAATTTCATTTGGAGGAACAAATGATCAAGAATATAAAAGGAAATAATGAAAAAATGTGAAAGATGGAGGCCTAGCAGTACCAGATTTTAAACTGTACTATAAAGCAGTGGTCATCAAAACAATATGGTACTGGCTAAAAGACAGAAGGGAGGATCAATGGAATTGATTTACTTGGGGTAAATGCCCTCAGCAAGATTGTATACAATAAACCCAAAAAGCCCAACTTTTGAGACAAGAACCCAATGTTTAAAAATAATTGCTGGGAAAATTGGAAAACAGTATGGGAGAGATTAGCTTTAGATCAACATCTAAATTCAGAATGGGTAAATGACAAATATAAAGAAGGAAACTATAAGTAAATTAGGTTAACATAGAATAGTATACCTGTCAGATCTATGGGAAAGGAAAAAATTTAAGACCAGGAAAGAAATAGAGAATATTACAAAATGTAAAATGAATAATTCCGATTAAATTAAATTAAAAAGGTTTTATACAAACAAAACCAATGAGACCAAAAAATAGATGGAAAGCAACAAATTGGGGGAAAATCTTTATAACACAAACCTCTGACAAAGGTCTAATTTCTCAAATTTATAAGGAACTAAATCAATTGTATAAAAAATCAAGCCATTCCCCAATTGATAAATGGGCAAGGGGCATGAATAAACAGTTTTCAGATAAAGAAAAAAACTATTAATAAGCACCTGAAAAAGTATTCTAAATCTCTTATAATTGGAGAAATGCAAATCAAAACAACTCTGAGGTACCACCTCAATCCTAGCAGACTGGCTAACATGACAGTAAAAGAAAGTAATAAATGTTGGAAAAGAGGTGGCAAAATTGGGACACTAACACATTGCTGTTGAAGTTGTGAATTCATCCAACCATTCTGAAAGGCAATTTGTTATTATGCCCAAAGGGCTTTAAATGACTGCCTACCCTTTGACACAGTCATACCACTGCTTGGTTTATGCTGCAAAGAGATAATAAGGAGAAATATATGTACAAAAATATTCATTGATGGGCTCTTTGTAGTGGCAAAAAATTGGAAAGTGAGTGGATGTCCTTCAATTAGGGAATGTCTGAACAAATTGTGGTATCTGTTGGTGATGGGATACTATTGTGTTAAAAGGAATAATGAACTGGAGCAATTCCATGTGAACTGGAACAACCTCCAGGAATTGATGCAGAGGAAAAAGAGCAGAACCAGGAGAACGTTGTACACAGAGACTGATACACTGTGGCACAATCAAATGTAATGGACTTTTCTACTAGTAGCAATGCAATGATCCAGGACAATTCTTTTTTTTTCTTTTTAAACCCTTACCTTCTATCTTGGAATCAATACTGTTTATTGGTTCCATCCAAGGCTGAAGAGTGGTAAGGGCTAGGCAATGGGGTTAAGTGACTTGCCCAGGGTCACACAGTTGGGAAGTGTCGGAGGCCAGATTTGAATCTAGGATCTCCTGTCTCTAGGCTTGGCTCTCAATCCACTGAGCTACCTAGCTGCCCCCTCTAGGACAATTCTAAGGGACTTATCAGAAATAATGCTATCCACATCCAGAGAAAAAACTATGAGAAACAGAAACACAGAAGAAAGACATTTTCTTGATCACATGGTTCGATGGGGATATGATTGGGCATGTAGACTCTAAATGATCACTCTATTACAAATATTAATAGTATGGAAATAGGTCTTGATCATTGATACTTGTAAAACCCAGTTGAATTGTGCTTTGGATACTGGAGGAGAGACAGAGGAAGAAGGAGAGGAGGGAAAGAACATAAATCATGTAACCATGGAAAATATTCTATATTATTTAATTAAATAAAAATTTTAAAACACTATATGATTATTTATTTCTCTATGTTTTGTAAGTAATTGATTTTATTGATCAACCCTTTATTTTTGAACCAGTATCAAATTTCTGTGATGATAACTTCTTTGAAGCATAACTTGAGGTCTTGTACTTCTCTGTTCCCTTTTCGACTTTTATCATTATTTTCTTGTAAATTATTTTGTCTTAGAAGACATTTGTCATTACTTTTTCAAGTTTTATGAAGTAATCCCTTGAGAGTTTGAATGATGTACCACTGAAAGACTTAAATTATTTTACATAAAATATTGGAGTTTTTGTAAATATTGACTCAGCCTACTCATGAACAATGAATATTTCTCTAAATATTTAAGTTGGCCTTTTTCAAAGTATCTTGTAGTATTGTTCATATTGTTTGTAAGTAGGCTATCATGAATTTTATATATTCTGTGAGTATTGTGAATAGAATTTCTCTTCTTCCTAGTTTTGGTGGGGGCAGTAAACAGATATTCTGTTTTATTTAGACTTATTTTATATCCTAAGACTTTGCTGAAATATTATTTCAATTTTATTTTAGTTGATTCAGATTCTCTAAGTAAATGATTAATTCATCAGCAAAATATAACAACAAGGCATTTCTTTATTGCCTGTTATTGTTTCTTCAAGTTTTATTTCTTCTCTTATTGCTTATGTTAAGGTTCTTACCTTCTTTCTTATTAATTTTAAAAATATGGGTATATATCTAGATCTCAAAGGGGCATATTGAACTATCCAGCAATTATTGAATTACTCTCTATTTCTCTTTGTAACTAGTTTACCTTTACTTGTCTTTAGATTTTATATAGTTGATGCATGTGTTAGGTTTGGTATTTATTGCCTGTGATAAATGTAAGAACAATGTAATTTTCTTCTTTCCTTCTAATTTCTTTTAATGAACCATTTTTACTATTAATTTCTCTGAGTTCAAGATTGCTATCCCTGCTTGTTTTTACATATCCAGATGAAAGAAAAAGAATTTTTTTCAAGTTCCTTATTTTAATTCTATGTGTCTATACCTTGAGTTTTTTTTTCAACATATTGTTGGATTCTTCTTTCTAACACATTATGTTTTCCTCTTCTGTCTTGTGGGTAAATGTATCCCATTCAAAACCATGGTTATTAACATTAATTTTCTGTTTTCTCCATCCTATTAACTTGTATTTTTCCAATTAATTTCCTCCACTCTTCTTTATAAAGGAGAAAATGGTGAAAGAGGAGTTATGGGCTCAGTACTAGTTATCACTGCTTGGTGCATATATTCTCAACTCTGTTTTCCTCAGAACCCAAGCAAAGGCTCTTAATCTTTCTTTTTACACCCCTTTTCACAATCTACTCTCTAAGGTTAAAGTATGTATTTGCTTAGGATTAATCACCACCCCTTTCTCTCCCAGTTCCCACTCATTTCCTTGTTGAATTGATAATAATTTCCTAAACTCTTTTGTTGGGGGGGGGGCTATGCATTTTACCCCCATTTGATCTGTTTGGATGAAAATGAACTCTAAATAATTTTAGTTTACTTATCCTTTCCTCCTTATTTGTAGGGTCTTCTATTTGTAAAATCAAATTATCTGAGATGATAGGTTCCTTCACCCTTGCTTCCCCTTTCTTCTCTGTTTATTGTTTTCAAAGCAGTTGTTTTTCTTACCAATATCTATGACTACTGTCTGTTTCTTCCTTGGATTCTCTCAAGTGTGCCTTTCAAGAGTTTGGAATCTTTTAGACTTGACTATCTAACTCCCATCACACCCATGATCACAAATATACCCTTATTTTGTTTAAACAGCTGAATTGTTTAACAATATGGAAATGTTTTTTTCATGATAATACATGAATAACCCAGTTTGAATTGCTTGCCTGCTCTGGGAGTGGGGAGGGATGGTGGGAAGGGAGACAATTTGTATCATATAACCTCAGAAATATTATGAGGAAATTTATTACATGTAATTGGTAATAATAAAATAAAATAGCTGAATCATACAGTTCCAACTCAAAGTCCCTCTCTGGATCATTGCCATTTCCTAGGACAAGGGACTCCTGGGATAAATACCACATTTTCCCTTTCCTCCCTCATTCTTCTTTCTGCTCCTGACCTCACTAAAGCCTTGTTGTTTCCAATTCCTGATATATCCCATTCTCTGACACTTTGGGATCCACTGTTTGGAAAAGGGAATGCATCTCCCTGATTGCTATTATAGCAAATAAATTTGAACAAATTTCATGTTAACCAAAAATGTAGCCTTTTCTATGACATGATTGTTTCAAAAGTCTAAAGCAATCAAACTTGGGGACATGAAAGACCTATAAGTTTATGCCGATAACCTACAAAGATGATAAGGAGTATCATGTTTAGAGGACACAGCAGAACTGGCAGAAGCAGTAGAGTTGAGTGATAACACTGACAAATGGATCCATGATACAAGTCCAAAGTAAAGGGTACTCATGACGGAACCATAGATCACTGACATGGAGCGACAGAGAGAAATCCTGGCAAACAAAAACATAGAACTGAAAGAAGTACCTCAAGGGCATAAATATGGAACACTGACTGCTACCCTCTTTCATCACCTTATTGGGACTTGAGTTACAAATTTAAGAAAGATGGTGGCCCCCTGGGAAGAGGGATGCCCTTTGTCTCTTATATGTACATTGTTTTGATGTTCTTTACTGTCTAAATGAAACTTTACTCAATACAACACACTTTTGTTAAGTGTCAACTATGTCTAAGAAACAGCGATAAGCTCTGGTAATTAAAACACAAAATTTTAACAGTCTTTTCTCAAGTAATCTATATTGTTTAGGGATGGTGAACACTAAATAATTTGAGAAGGGAGAGAAAACTGAGAAGGTGGGGCAGCAGGGATCAGGAAAGACTATGGATAAAAGCAGGCAGAATTCTTAGGTGCAGACAATTGGAAAGGAATATATTCCAAATGTGAAATTTTACGTCTTCAAAAGGTACAGGGTAGAAAGTTTGTGGAGCTGAAGTTTAGATTATCTGTGATATAGATTGTATAAAAAGGTATAATATGAAATAAATCTATTTGGTTTTATGGAAGACAGAATACGGGTGGTTTTACATGTCAGACTCAAGTATTTTATTTTCTTCTAATGGGAGTCCCTGCTTTGAACAATGCACTGCAATAAGCAGCCTTGTTTCTTAAAAACATTAATTTGTCATCTCTGTGGAGGATGGAGTAGTGGAGGGGAAGACTGATAGCATATTTAGGAGGCTAGCACAGTAGTCTAGGTAAAAATTAGTGAAAGTATGACCAAAGCTGTGACTATATGAGTGGAAAGAAGGGGTTAAAACTGAAGACTATGTTCATATAGAATTGGTAGTCTTTTAATTACTTGGATATGGGATGTGGAAAGAGGAAAGATCAATAAAGATTTGAGAATAATCTCATTTAAAGTTTAGTTAGGCAAAATTTTGTAGTGGCAATAACACTAAATTAGGAGATAAAAGACTTAGATTTGAATCGTGGCTCTCACTTGTCACTCTTGTGAAAGTGGACAAACCATACAACACAACTGGACCTCCTTTTTAAAATGAGAGAGTGAAATAAGATGATGCCAGATTTCTATCCATCTCTAAATTCTATGATATTATAAAAGGATATTAAGCTTTTGGGGATTTTAATGTTTTAGCAAACTGAGGGAAGTAGTAATGCAACTTGCTTTTCACAATTTGAGTAAACCCTGCTATGAATTTCTGCAAATACATGTAATATTGGAACTGTTATTTAAGCCTTGGGCATCCCTTGAGCAGAGACTGCCAGAGATGCTGATTTAAACAAAATTGATTTAATGGTGTTATTGTCATGACACTGTACTCCAACTATGAGTTGTTTCAGATTCATATTCCACCTAGAGTTTGACCTAAGGGGATTCCTGTGTTATTTTGTACATAGGTTCATCACTGTTTGGGAATATTTGATTCATAAACAGTCATAAAAAATATACAGCCTTAAAGCTTTATTTTGAGCTGAAAATTGGGCAAAGATATCTATTATGACATCTCTCCTATCTTTGATTTTGAGATAAACTAGTCTTTAACTGGATATATAATTTTAGTGAATAGTTTTAATGGATATTAATATAGACAATATTAATACTAGCTAACATATATAGTTAGCAAAATATTTTACATAAATTATCTTATTTGGTCTTCATAAAAGTCTTATTAGGTAGACATTATTATCCTTATTTTATAAAAGAGGAAACTGAGGCAGAAAGAGGTTAAGTGTCTTGTCCAGGGCAACATAGGCAGAAAATGTCTGAAAAAAAGATTTAAACTCAAGTCTTCCTGTCTCTAGACCTGCTAGGTGATGCAGTGGACAGAGATCCAGTCCTGGCGTTAGGAAGTCTCATCTTCCAGAGTTCAAATCTGACCTCAGATACTTATTAGCTGTGTGAACCCAGACAAGTCACTTCACCCAGTTTGCTTTAATTTCCTCATCTGTAAAGTGAGCTGGAGAAGGAAATGGCAAGTCATTCCAGTATCTTTGCCAGGAAAACCACAAACAAGGTAATGAAGGGTCAGGCAGGATTGAAACAAGTGAACAACAACCAATTTCCTGACGCTGAATCTAGAACTCTATCCAGCATACCAACAAGTTGCCATTATGATGATATTAGAATCTAAGCTACTTGAAGGCAAGAGCTTTATCTTTTGCCCCTTTATCTTTGGTACTTAGCAGAGTAAGGGATGGATTAGCACATGATAGGTAATTAATAAATAGGTTTTTTTTTATTTATCACAGTCATGTAAATCCTAATGCAGTCTTTTAACAATAAAAGCTCATTTATTTAACATTCTGTCAAGTATAAAACATTATGAACTAACCATGTTTAAAGTATTGAATATTTGTTTACTGTGATGACTCTAAGGTACTTCATGATTTTCAGGGTCACAGAATAGAGAATATAGTCAATATGACTTGCAGAAGACCTTAGAGATCAGCTATACCTCCTTTTTTTACGTATAAATGGAACAAGGTTTGGAGGGTTTGTATGAAATCAGATCAAGGTTCACCTCACAGTTCTGATATTTTTCACTTGTGCATTTGTCCAAGTCATTTGCCGTTGGTCATAGGGCCAAAATTTAGAGTTGGAAGGGACTACAGAGGCCATTTGTCCAAAGCACTCATTTCAGAGATGAAGAAACTGAGCCCCAGAGACGTGGCTATGTCAAGGATCATTTGCCCGTACTAATTAATGAGGCGGGCTTTTAATTCAGGTTTTCTAACTTTGAGTTTCTGTATCCTTCCATGACTTTGCATCACAGTTACTTCATGTGTAAAATGAGGATACTTGAAGAGATGGTGGTTATGAGGAAAAGTGTATCCATGTTAATAGGTATATTATATATACACACATATATGTATGTACGAGCATATCACAGGAATACATTTAGATGATGCATATGTACACATGTGTACTTACCTATATACATGCATACTGCATGCACATATATGTATGTTACATATTGTATATATAATGTGTACATGTGTTTATAATATGTGGCTTTGTGCCTTTTGCTCCTATATGAATTGTGTAATATATGCCTCTGAATTACACATGTGTACATATTGTATAAATATATATATATATATATATATATATATTTGAGAGGGTATACATATTTGGTTCTAATATAAGATTTAATTCTAATTATCATAAAATTTATAATTTAATTTGTGTCTGCAGAGAATGTGTTTGAGTGAACATTTTGAATCATGAGTAGGGGGGAAAATAATGGATATTTATAGAGTGCCTAATGGGCAGTATGCTAAGAAGCACTTTTAAAAAATAATATTTTTATTTTTATTAAATTATTTGTTGTTTATATTTACATTTTAATAAATTATTTATTTAAAATAATATTAATTTCCCTTGATTACATGTAAAAACAATTTTAACATTCATTCTTTTAAGCTGAAGCTAAATTCTCCTCTCTCTCCTCTTTCTCCTTTCCCCTTCCTGAGGTAGCAAGCAATCTGATATAGAATTTTTTTTAAACTCTTACCTTCCATCTTGGAGTCAATAATGTGTATTGGCTCCAAGGCAGAAGAGTGGTAAGGGTAGGAAATGGGGGTTAAGTGACTTGCCCAGGGTCACACAGCTGGGAAGTGTCAGAGGGCAGATTTGAACCTAGGACCTCCTGTCTCTAGGCCTGGCTCTCAATCCACTGAGCTACCCAGCTGCCCCTCTGATATAGAATTTACCTGTCCAATAATATAAAAGTGTGATAAGCACTTGCACAGTATTATCTCATTAGGTACTTAGAACAGTCCTTTGAGGTAACTATTATCACTATCCCCATTTTATAGTTCTAAACCAAGGCAAAAATAGGTTAAATGACTTACCCAGGTCCTGCCAGCTACAGAGTGCCTGAGTGAGTTCATATTTGAACCCAGGGCTTCCTCAATCCCAGCTCAACACTCTCTCTATTTCCTCACCAGCTGCCTCTTAATTAGAAGATTCAGTTTATCATGAAAGAGGCATATAATACCTCATTAGCTAACCATTATATTTAATAAGTTGATTATATATATATATATATAAAACCAACATATATATATATATATATACACATATATATGCATGCTTAATTCAACTTGCATTTTAATTTGGGACATTCAAGCTGACTTGCCACAATTATGTTTCTATTTTTCTTTCTAGCCTTTTCCTGTGATGGCTTTGCTGGGTTTTCCCCAGCTTTCCCCATTGCCATTTGACAGAAGGTTTTTAAGTAGTGGTTCCTTATCATTTTGTCTGACAATTCAAAAAACGAGGGAAAGATTTCCAGTTTATTACACAGTAGTGCTTTAGACTTTGTCAGTTTGTTTTGTCTAGCAAATGTGTTCATAAAGAATAGCAAGAGGACAGCTGTAGGTTCTGTCACTCTGGCTACATTCTGGCGACACTTTGCTTTCTTGCTTTTATAGACTTTTTTTGTCCCTTAAAGGGAAAGCCCCAAGAGGGAGCTGAATAAATGGACTAAAGAGAAACTGATGATGTCTCCAAGTTTAGAGATATTAACAGAAACTCAATATAATTATGGTTTTGTAAGTATACAATTTATAAATAGAAAACATCTTAAATTCTTTAAATTATCAAGTAGATCAATTAGTCCATTTATTCACTAAGTGTGTAGAATAGTGGATCTGAGAGCTGAGAATCAGGCCCCCGTTGTGTGTAGAGTTCAAGTTTTGCCTCTGGCACATATTAGTTTTGTGAAGCTTTGGCCAGTCACTTCTCAGTGGGAGAAGGATTATAAATTGCAGAACAGTCATTAATCTGCATTGATAGAGGGGATTTTCTTGCCAGGTAATTCCTTACACCAGGAAAATCATAATTTTAAACCAAAAGGAAAAAAAATCCTCGTCATTTCTTAAGGCCTGATTTCATGCAGTGAGTTGCATCAGATGTTTTATGGCTACAGAGACAAATAATATATGGGTCTTCATCATAAAGGAATGATCTTGTAGAAGTCTGACTTCCAGCTGTATCTTCTGCTGCCTATTCAAGCTGATTACAGGGCTTCTTGGTCAATAGGAAGTCTGAATATTTATGGAAACTTTTACCTGCTTTCCTCACATTTTTTGATACCTTGGGGGAACCTGAGTGAAAGCAGGGGAGCTGAGCATCCAATCTGATTTTTTAAATTAAAGACAAATCTCAGATTTGTCATATAAATCGAAGTCATGAAAACAAATTGCCTGCTTCACAAGCCAACTGCAACTCTTTGCTTGGGTAAGGAATCATACTGATAGCCCTGGATTTATGAAAAATCTCCCAAGTTAAAACATCGAACACATTCAGAAGCTGCAAAGAAAGACAAATCTCTGAGTTAGAGATATTAATTAAAGGTGATTTTTCTAAACAAGTGTTTTTTTGTTTATTTGTTTTGTTTTTATAAGTTTCATCATGCTTATATAGGTCGTGAATGTGAATGTGAAACATGAACAGACACACACGAATACACAGTTTTTTTAAATGAAGTAAAAATTCACATTTTTTAAAGGGAGAAGTTATTAGCACCAAATCAAAAGCATGTTTCTTTTTTGAGCAATAGTTACTTTTGCATGCAGAAATCTCAAACAGCAAGCAATAAGTCTGCCTAGACAGAGCAGAAGGCCATCGTGGATGTATTTAGCTCCTTTCCCTGTAATTTGTTTTTCTTTCTTGCTGATACTGAATCATTAAAAGTCCAAAGGCAGCAAGAAAAGTGACAAAGAAATGAAGCAATGACTCTAGTAGGTAAATTTAGTAATGTGTCTACAGATAAAGGATTCAGCAATCAATAGTAATAGTTGTTAAAAGAAACTAAGGACTTCAGGTTTCAGGGTTGCATAAGGATATGAGCTTTGGTTTCAAAGAACAGAACAAAAAATAGTTTATAGTGGTAACATTTCAGTCTTGGCATGAAAAGGAATTACTTGTTCAAAATTCCATCTTTTATTTACAATAAATCTCATGTTTAGTCCTATCAAGATGAAAGCAATTGCAGTCATTAATTATATCTATTAACTAAAGCTAAGGTAACAAATTTAGTGGACAGTGTTCACTACTCACAGTAAATTTGACCATTTCTTCTAGGTTGTTGTGCATTTTGTGGTAGAAATATCTTTCTCTTAGTTGTATGATTCCTTAAATTTCCCTTTTAAAATATGGTATGGATTCTAAAAGTCTTCATTTTACCTAAAACATTGAAAGATTAAGGAAAAAAGCAGATTAATTTAGTTCTATTTCTGTAAATGGCTACTAAGAATGGTTCAATGCAAAATGACTACTATGTGTCAAGCAGTACTTAGTGTGTGTGTGTATATATGTGTGTGTGTGTGTGTGTGTGTGTGTGTGTGTGTAAAGTAAAATTGATGATATTTTAAAATTTACAGACAAAAATCAATTTTTAAAATAAACACATGAATTTTATATTTTCATTCAGATCTAATGAAGCAACATAGGATTCTGGAAGACATGGGTTCAAGTTTTCACCATTGAGAAAAATTGATTGTTTGGCCATGAGCTAGTTTCTTAAACTCTCAGTGCCTCAGGTATCTTTCTTTAAGTCAGTTATATATATACCAAATAGTTATTGATAAAGGAAGTTTTCTTATGGGGAATACTTTATAACAGTGAAATCAAATGTATAATCAAGGCATTAAATGAATTAATGAATAGTTTCAGTAAAGCATCAGAGATTAAATAAATTGAGATTTAATTAATAAGTTAACATAGCCATGGAATGTTCACTAAGGAATATGTTATGATTTGGATAGGAGTTTTCTGTTTTAAACTACTATATCAGTTATAAGAAAACATCTGCAGTCAGAATAAGTGAACACTTATTAATGTTACATAAAGGGAAGTGGAGGGAATATGCATTTATACAGTGCCTATTACATGCTGGGAATAGTGTAAATAATATTTTATAAATATTTTATATTTATTAATATTATACTAATATATTGTATAAATATTATCATATTCATATGATATAAATATATTATTTTATTTTATTTATATTTTCACATAAGATGAAAATTCTAAATAAGGAACACAGTTCCTGTTATTGTCTCCATTTTATAGTTGAGGAAACTGAAATAAGCAGAGATTACTGCCTAGCTATAAGATTCTCCTATAAGACTCTGTCCTCTCAAATGTCTATTTTGTCATGGCGGAATAGGGTCTTGAGAATGAAGTTATATCAGTGGTATGTAGCAAAATCAAGATTTGGAACCAGGCCTATGCAGTAGTCCTTCCTCCATGAGGCTAAATAATGTTTTTTCCAATTGTTCTGAAATTTCAACCAAGAAAGTCACTCCTTTGGGTAGGATTAGTGGAATTGTCTCCTGGTACCACAGCTAAAACAAGCATGCTTAATTCAGTCCCCACTTCTGACTTCTCATTTGACCTTAACCATGTCATGTAGCATCTCAATGCACCAAGAAGTTCTAAGGATTTACAGCCTGGAGAACAGAGAGTTCCTTACCAGAAACAGTTTAAATTGCATTTAAATTTTAATTTTAATCTTATTGAATTTCATTTAATAACAGATCAGGTCAAAAACTTAATAAAATAAAAGAAAATCATTGCCATAGCAGTCTGGAGAACTGAATTTTGAGCCTATATCTCTCCCAATTAATTATCTTTTAGAAAGTTTCCACCCTACACTCTATCTGCAGGGTGAAGAGATTGGATTAGGTATTTTCAAAAATATTTCTCACCACACATAGACTTGTAATAGTCTATGTTTTGTTTAAAAAAGTGTTATTTTTTATTTTTAAAAATAATTTTATTGATATGTTTTAATTTTCTATTGCATAAATTATATGCAATAAACTATATGCTTCCCCTTCCATTCTCAAAGAAATATCCCTTAGGAGTATTTTAAATAAGAAAAAAATAACAAAAGTGAGCAAAATATTTTTTTGGCCTAGGCAGCAGGGACAACTAATCATGGGTATGTGATTCAGCAATAATTTGGTTTATGGGTCCTTGAGGATAGGGGATTAAAAGATGCTGAAGCCAAATTTACTTATTCTCCATGTGAGTTCTACAACCAGCACTTATTCAGTAGCATCTAGCTTTTATACTAATTATCTCATAATGATACGATATCATTATCACCAGAATACAGTCTAGTACATTTGATTATGTAATCCTGATGCAAAAAATATAAACTCTCTAATTTATATATTAAGTCATAAAGAGGCATCCATAAATATAGACATGTGTGGAATAATCATTGGAATAAGTAAAATAATAACATTTTTCCACAAACAGAATGATGAATGTTAGAATTTCATATTCCAAGGAATCCTTGCTCTTCTTTTAATTAGTAAGAAAAGGACAAAGGTTTCAAGGACTCTGAATAATGGAATAAAGAAAGCTGAAGGTAAGAGAATCCTAGTCACAAGGTGTACTTTGTGGGGAAGGTCTAGAAGTAGTAGTGCACTGATAAGATAAGAGGAGGTCATTAATCAAATTTGCCCTATAAGAATGAGAAGGATGGACAGAAAAGCAGAAAAATAAAATGAAAGTACAGTGGTAAGACCAATGAATTAGTCAGGTGTCATGAGTTCTCAAATACCTTTCATTAATAACTGGGGAAGTGTGAAGAAAGCAACTAAATTATTTCTCTTATTTTCTTAATTTTAGATTCATTATCTTTATTAGTAATAATATAATTATATTTGCTTTTTTCACAAAGTATATAAAATACTATAATTATTACAAATAGCAATAATCAAAACAACAGCAACCAAAATAAAAAGGCTCACATTTTTTGTTTTTTTTTTCTACAAAGAATTATTCATTAACTAGTTAGTTGAACAAAAAGATAAAAGGTTAAATTTTCAAAACTTGGACCTACCAATATTCCCAAGCAGCCTGTTGGGAGGACAGGCATGGAATTGACTTGTGATGTTAAACATTGCAGAGTCTACTAAACATTACCAGAGGATGTTTTTATACTTCTTATTGACATAGAAAACCAAACCAGACTTAACAACTATTTTCTATAGTGTTTTTACTGATTTTGTTAAATATTTCCCAATTACATTTTAATTTGGTTCAAGCTGTGGTTGAACATTTTAGGCCACATGTTTGGCATGTCTAGTGTATATCATCTGCATTAACAAAATGTAGGAATCAAGATAATATAATATGATAGTACTGTAAAGCTCAGAGGAGTAAGTAGAAGTAATGATAGCAAAAATCTTATGGCATTTTCTGTATTATAAATGAGTTAGTCAATTAAATAGAGCCATTCAATATTCTATATGTCAACTCATATATATTTTATATTGATTTTTAGTAAGATAGTAAGTTCCTAGAGGTCAGTATTATTTAGCATGGTATTGTGCACATAGCATACGGTAAGATAAAAAAATGTTGATTTTATTAAAGAGTAAAATAATTATGACAGTATAGTTAAAATCAACTACTGATCCTAGAAACAATGACTCCAGGAAGGAGCAAAGTGATCAGGAAATTAGTTACTGAGTTTTAAAAGAAGGACTAGATTATATAACTAATTTAAAAGTTAATTTTGCCTGCATAATATTTCTTATGCATCCCTTTCTACTCTCTAAGAACCAATGTCTTAATTAAAGTTGCTTCAAACTCTTATTTGAACTATTATAATAATCTACCCACTAGTCTTTCCTGTCTACAAATTATCCTTTATAGATCAATAATATTTCTAATAGAAATGTCTCACAAAGCCATCTTATTCAGAAACTGTCAGTGGCTTTATATTGTCCCTCTTAGAATATAGTTTTTCTTTACCCTGGCACTTATGACCCTCTATACAAAGAATATACCTTGCTTTCCTAGCCTAATTTAATATGATGCCAACTAAACCAGATTCCTAAATAATCCTTAAACATGATATATTGTCTTCTGCTTTTGAGCTTTCTCAAAGTTTATTTCCCATAACTGGAATACAATACTTATTGTCTCATACTCTGACTTCAGAATCCTCTCAGAATTTCAGAGTTGGAAGGAGCCTCAAAGGCCATCTGAGACAATCTGTAAATCACCCTTCTCCCTCTTCATCAAGACTTTTCTTAAAAACCTGTTTTGAAGTTCAACCCACTTAGTCTTAAGACAGTTTATTCCTTTCTTACTACCTTTATTCATTAGGAAAGTGTGCCATAAATCTATTTCTCTTCAATTTTAGCCAATTAATCATTCCTTTTTTTAATCACCACAGCAAAGCAGACCAAGGCTAATCCTTCTTCCACACAACAGACTTTCAAAAACTCAAAAATAAACATTATATTCCCCCTAAATCTTCTCCTCTATAAGTTAAATATTCTCAGTTCCTATCAAAGAGCAGCCTGATAATATCTCTTTGTAAAAATATCCCTAATTTTGGCCATCTTTTCATATTCCCCTCCTTCTTGTTTACTGACTTTTTCACCAAACCTTTATATCCTTATTGACTAGCAAAATGCATTGCACACAATGTGCATTTTATTAAAATTCATTACCATTGTTTTTATTGTAAAGATAGAATCATTGAGCCTTAGATATGAATAGGATCTTAGAAGTCATACAGTCAGCCTTCCTTATTTTATAAAAAAGGAGGATCTCAGAAATGTTTTCTTCTTATATATATGACATTTTGATAGAACTATCACCCAAATCTCTAGAATCCCAACCTAATTTTCTTTAAAATGTATTAAAATTTGAGACATTGAAAATTATCTCATTGTCAACTGGAACAGATTGTTGCCCAGTAACCATCTAAAGCCTGATCACAAAATTAGTGCACTTTGTATAGCCTGATCCTTCTACTTTAAATTTAATTGTTTGTTTGTTTATCTAACTGATTATTTTTATTCTCACTGGGTAAGATGTCAAAACATTATTTGTTTGCCATTGTCATTATTGAATTTTAGCCATTTAAGTTAATTTTATTATAATGATGTAAGGGCTAGGGTCACTTCTCTTTTGAATCAACCAATCCGAGGTATGAACTAGTTTTAATAAGGTCTATACATTTCCGCTAGAGAAAAAATAATGGCATTTCCACTAAATGTTAGAATAAATGTGCCGAGATTGAATGCAGAAAGTCAGTTTCAAGACTCTATAAGGACAATGGGCGAAAAAAAAAAAAAGCTTTATCATGCCTAGGGAGAATTTGATAAACTCCACATGAAAGGGAAAAAAAGGACTTTCAGTCATTTCTAAGAATTTCAAATCTCTCCTTCCCACATTAAACTTGAATGGACTTTTCCCCTAGATTCCGTATCTGTTGGTGACAATCTAACATATACCTTGTTTTCTTTTTTATATATTTTTTAATGTTTTGGTTCCAAATTCTCACCCATCCCCTATTCTTTGAGAAGGCAAGACATATGACACCCATTATACATGAAGTCATGCGTAACATATTTCTACATTAGCCATGTTGTGAAAAAAAGTAAAAATAATAAAAAATATAACTCAATTTGCACTCCAAGTTTATCATTTCTTGCTCTGGAGGTGGATGGCATTTTTTATCATGAGTCCTTTGTTTTTGTGTAGATCATTGTACTGATCAGAGTAGCTGTCTTTCAAAACTGGTCATTGTTACAATATTGCAGTTAATGTATGTAATGTTCTCCAAGTGCTATTCACTTCATTTTGCATCAGCTCATATAAGTCTTTACTGCTTTCTCTGAAACAAATCACTTCATCATTTCTTAAAGCATAATAGTATTCCATCACAATCATTGAACACAACTTGTTCAACAATTTCTTCATTTGATGGGCATCGCCTCAATTTCCAATTCTCTGCCACCACAAAGAGAGCAGCTATAACTATTTTCATAAACGAGTCCTTTTCTTTTTTTCTTGATCTCTTTGGAATACAGATCTACCAGTGATATTTCTAGGTCAAAGGATATGCAAAGTTTTATAGCTCTTTGGATACAGTTCCAAATTGTTCTCCAAAATGGTTGGACTAGTTCATAGCTCTACCAACAGTATTTTAGCATTCCAATTTTTCCATATCCCTTCCAGCATTTGTTATTTTTCTTTATTATATTGTTAGCCGATCTTATGGGTATGAGGTGGTACCCCAGAGTTGTTTTAATTTGCATTTCTCTAATTGTCAGTGCTGTTTTGTCCCAACTGTTTTTATTATATTACATTTAGAAATAGTTTTTCTAAAAGTGAGTTGATTGAGTTCAAAAGCTAATTAACAGGGAAATATAAACTTGTGAGGGCTTATGACCTAAAACATAGAAACCCATTGCCCATTATAGTTATTAATGTTAAACCTACAAGATCAAAGAGAAAATAGTCACTGTCCCTAGGAACCCAACTTGTCATGGGAATGGGTGTTTGAAGCCTAGAGATGATGCTATGATAGTATAAGAACTAGATCTTTCAGGTAGCAGATCCAATAAGGAAAAAAAAAGCTATTTAAAAATTTGTCAGTACTATATGATGTGCCTATTTTGAGAGTGAAAAAAATGGACATTTTAAAAATGCATAGCTCTACTTTGATTAGCAGATAATGTCATGGAGATATGTCACCAAAATTCAAATAAAATAATATTTCTTTTAAGAGAATCTTACATTCACACAAAGTTATATTTCAAATCAGAGATATATTTTTGTAGGGAAATGTTTCTCCAGTTGTGATAAAATCATATTTTAAAAAATTGAGGATATTTTCAATTCACAGATGGGCAGCCAAATAATAAGTTATACACAAAGTAGATTAAAATAAAGATAGCCTCAGAATCACTGAAATTATAGATGTCTGCCTCACATTGTTCTCATTGCAGTCAATTGTAATACCTAAAACTTCTATCATTTTGATACTTATTCATAAGCCTTTGAGCACCATATCATTATAATTTGACATCCAAGGTAATATTTTCCCCATCACTTAATTGTGACTTTTTAAAGTCATTTTCACCTAAAAACACTAGTGTAATTTGAAATTATATTCTTGAGAGGATGAGCAGCAGGTAAACTTCAAGCTCAAACTTTCTAAATCTTTTCTTTGTAAAAGTGGCTTATCCTAATGTCTACTGAAATATAGAATTATGGGGCAAAAAGATAAGGCTTGATAGGTCATTTAGTAGTTTTGTGACATAATCCATAAGAATAAATAATAATGTTTATTTTGTATAACATTTAGGATAATTAATGAACTCCATAATTTAAAATTTATTAATTGGATTTCTTTTAAGCAAAGATATCCCTGTTACAATTTGACCCTATGTAGCAGCATGAGAATATGTATTGACTGGGGTTTTTGGATCTGTTTAAAATGTTTAACTCATTTAAATTTCTTTAAAATATACCAACATACCATATTCATCTTAAATTATTTGATGCATACATGTTGTGAAATCAAGTGATTATTTTGTTAAATAACAATAATTTAACAATAAAATATCTCCATAGATGTGATGAAGTTAGAAGTTTGTGATAGTAATATAAAAACAATATTTGTGTATCTTAAAATGGTTTCCGAATATGTATTTTAGTTACTTCAGGAGTTTGTAAATTATATGAACAACTAATAGAAGAATGCTGGCAACATATTTCTGGATAAAAAGTGTTATAGATGTCTACTATGATGGTATGTAAAGTATGTATCTTTGGGGATTAAGAAAAAAAATGAATAAGATAAAACAAAGTTGTGGAAAGGCATACACAAAGCTAAAGCCTTGTCTTGCTTATGCCAAAATTATTTCCACTGAGGAAGACATTGGTACGTTTTTTATTAGTTGAATTGTGGACATGCTAATATTAATGTATATTGTATTCTATTTTAGATTTGATAATTCTGACTTTTAAAGTCACAAATATCTTAATTTTTCTACTCACTCTTGGTAATTTCTCAGCTTAAATGAGAGGATGATAAAATCTGGTTATAAAAACCCTTAGAGGCTATTTAGTCCAAATAGTAGCTGAACAAGATTTAATTCTATAAACTCATATGAAGAGTTGCTAGCCAGCACCCAATCATTCCTGAAAGATCTACAAAGCAGGAAATTACCTTTGGATAATTATAGTTTTCAAGGAGATCCTCCCAATCCCCAGCCCTGTAAGGAGGTCCAAATTTGCCTCCATGAAGCATTTGTCCAAATATCCCTTCACTGGGATAAGGAGAGGGGAGGAACCACAAAAGAGATTCTGGCAGATTCAAGAGAGTATTTGAGAGAAGTGAATATAGAAGTATGTTGTTTTGCAGTTGGAGTAATCTATTAGTATATAGTAAAAATATTGAGTTTGTGGATGAAATCATTGATGCCTAAATCCTAGACTATGGGGACTAATACTTAACTTGAAGTTAGGGGACCTGAACTATAGTCCTCTCCTTGCCACTAATTGGATCGTGTGACCTTGAGTAAGTTACTTAACCTTTCTACCCTTCAGTTTCTTTATCCACAAAATGAAGGAGTTGACCTAAGGTCCTTTTCACCTCCGATAATCTGCGTATTCCCTTCTTTTTTTCCCCTAACCTTTGGGAAAAGAAACAAAATATAAACCTTACATTTCCTTATTATAAGAAATTAACATTTGCTTTTCTTTGAAAAAAATGGAAAAAAATTTTCTCCTAAGATCTGTATTAGAACGAATATCATTTGTGAATCGACATGCCCTAAAGACCATTTTTCCCTATGAAGTAGAGTTGAAAGGAGCTGAACACACCAGATCATTATTTCCGAAGTGCAATCGGAAGAGTTTTTCAATGAAGCTATAGTGTAATCCAGTACGAATGAGCCCACGTTTGACATAAGCATATATCATCGGAGAGGGTAGCAAAAGAACTCCGCTGTCCACGTAATTAGAGAGCACAATGCAAAACCATTGCATCAGCGTGGAGGACAGAGTGAACACAGGGAACTGGAAGAGATTTGCAGATACCCTGTTTTTTGAGGCAGGGAGAATGTTCGTTCATTAAACGCAGGCAGGATGCTTGCTGTGGTTCGTGTGTTTGCACTGAGATGTGGGTTCTGTTAGACTGACGTATCAGATAGTCGGAGTGGTTACCACACTGACGATGTAGCAGCTGCATAATAAATGACTGAGAGAATCATGTTAGGCATGCCCACCTAACCTAACTTGAATCATGCGAAAGGGGAGCTGTTGGAATTCAAATAGACTTTCTGGTCCCCAGCAGTCGGCAGTAATAGAATGCTTTCAGGAAGATGACAGAATCAGGGAAAAGATGCTGTTTTGCACTATCTTGATTTGTTACAGCAGCCAACTTATTGGCATGATGGAGTGACAGGAAAAGCAGCTGGCATGGAAGGTAGGATTATTAAAGCTATTACATCATTACGAATACAATTAGGAACTGACCATGACAAAGCATCTGTTAGAACAAGCAGCTGTTGTGGGCTCAGGGTTTGCGGCTTGAGGTCCTCAAACTCTGAAAACAATGTTCCTTTCAGAGAATAGATTTCTAAATTTCATTCTGCTGCGTTAGATTTTTGGGGGGTTGCTTTGCCTCCCATCTTTGGGAAGCACTTCTGTGATAGAAATCATCATTAGGACATTTTGTAATAAAGTCTCTCCCCAGAGTCTGGATAGGTCTAGATATATGATAATAGAAGAAAAACAAAATCCTCAAGGATTCTACCACTAGCCAGACTCAAACAACGTACTTGCATGAGGGTGATTGAAATGTTGGCATATTGAGACAGTGAGAGAAATGAAGATGCATATATGGAATGTTGACATAGGATGAAAAACATTGGAGTGGGTTTCTGTTTGAAAAAAAAAAGAGTTTGGCTGTCATTCTTTCTCCTCATCAGTTTCTAGCTCTTGACATTTATTCAGTTGTTCTGTATTTTATGAAGAAAATACATCAGTATTTCCTGCAGGGTTTTTCAACAACTCTAGCATCTGTTTCAGCTATTGAACTGTATTCACGTTTTGCCAAGTTGATATCTACCCAGCTGGTCTATCATTTTTCACTTGATTACTGCTCTTAATTTTCCTGTATCAGCTTATTTCAGATAGGGCTTTGAAAGCTATTAATGAGGAATGACAAAACATGCTCATTTATTTTTTTAATTGGAGTTTCTTTTTATTTGGGTGGGAACATTAATGAGGTTTTCTTTTTTTCTTATATATCCTTCATTTCTTTTGTAGAATTATATTTTTCCTTGCAATATTTTTATTTCTAACCAAACCTTCCTATTGAACTCAAAATACTTTTTTAAAGAAGCAGTTCATAAGCATGAATTTTAATTTACTTTAGAAACAAACTTGGGGTTCAGAGTGTATTACAAGCTGGCGTGTTGAATATGAACATCATGTTCATGTGCCATTCACATTAATTGGCATAAAGATCAGCCGGTAAGTCTATATTGTACTGAGTATACTGATTTTTTTTCATCACCACTAGGGTAAAAAAAATCCTGAAGCTATTTTTAACTGATGATTGTTTAAAACAGATGTCAGATAATATTAGTATCGATTGTCCTAAGAAAAAAGTAAAAGTCTCTTAAGAAACTAGCTGCTATTCCAAAATCACCTGGCATTTTTCTCCCATCCTCTTCTAAATATTCTTCATGAGTAAGACAGCAAAGTTATTAGCTGATCATACTATTTATATTATTTTAATATATGCTATTCTTGACAGATGCTATCAATTCTTTATAAAATGTTAATGTCTCCATCAATTTGCCAAATAACACTTCAGATTGTTATATAACTTTTCCCCCTGAATGTTAGTCCGTGTTTTTCAATTACGTATTCCTTCCTAAGAGTGACTTAAAGTGCCATGTGTTTATTAGTGACACTAAGTAAAAATTGAGGGGTGATTATAGCATTTAGATTTTTCTAAATTACCAATGACTTAACTATGTTTTGAAAGAGCAAAGGACTTAGATAATCATTTTTAACCTTGAAATATACATGACTTTCGCTATGTAATGCATATACTCTATCAATACAGGAGAAGAAACACTAAAGCAGACCATATATCTTTGAGATGCTAATAGCAAGTAAGTTGTCCATAATGCCAAATGAGTTAATCAGTTACATTACAGCCAATGCTCTAATCAGACCTCTTTAGAGGCTTTTAGATTATCATGTTATAGTATTTAATTAATGCCAGGGAAGATAGGGGATTGACAGTTAATGCTTCACTCACCTGTAGTGGAATTATTTCAAGATTTGTTTGCAAAAATCAGCTTTATCAAAGATATTTGTGAGAAGATATATTTGATTTTAGTTCCCTCATTTTACAAATATCAATTTCATCATCAATGCAAATGACATTTTATAACACAGGTGAAAACTCTTGTGCCCTACAATTATTATCTTTATTAGTTTTAGTAAGAATCCATTCAGTTCCTTGTCACAATAATTCTTGCTTCTAACATCATCCTTCAGTTACTATTGTTACTTAAGAGCCTTGCCTTTTGGCTGAGATGCCATAATTTAAAATGACCCTTAAACCCATCCACCTAAAATCATTTTTTTTTTGTCTTGGTTATTTGAGGATTAAAAAGTGATTTTAGTTTATCTCATTAATGAATGAAGAGGACACTAGGTGGAGCTAGCAGTTGGTTTTTCAGAGAACTGAAAAAAAAAAAAAAAAGCTTAGGCTAACACACCTGGAAAACAGTATCACTTTCATTATAAGCCATATTATCATAATGAAAAACACCAACCGATCTTAGTGGATTTAGAGAAAGTTTAATATTCAAAATGGCTTACTTGTATGAACCCTTCTTTTCCAACTTTCTATCACTTTCCTTCTACCCATTAGTTTGAGAAAGTATTCAGGTACCATATGAGAAGTTTATGTGGTTGGAAAGGTAAGCTAGCATATGAAGAAGAAAGAAAAGGGAAGAAAAAAAGAAAAAGAAGTATCAAGTCTGGCATGTTATCATATTTAGCATTTGTTCAGTTTTCAAGGCCCAGATATCTGTATATATTCTTGCGAAGTTATGCAAAAGCCAGATAGGCTTTGGGACATTTTTAATTCTATAAAATAACTTCTATTTTAAAGCCCTTATTTTGTCAGTGGAATAAAAATAAATTTATGAAAAAGACTCTATAATAGTATACTTAATAAAAATATGATGCAACACATGTTTTCTCTCAATTTTCTTCATTGTTCTTATTAAACATGGTCTACTACTACTATTAATTTGAGTACCTCATGAAGACTACATGTGTAAATCCAAGATATAACACATAAGGCTACCTTAGAAGTATTTCCTTTTATTGATAAAAATAATGATCTTCATCTGAAGCTTTGGTTCTGATGATTTCTCCATGCTTTGGTCAATAGTTGTGGCTGCCCCATCTACATTCCTACTTTTATTCTTCTGTGAATAAGGGCATATATTACCAATGTATTTCCCTGAGGATTCCTGCAGTGTGTGTCCAGCAAATACTAATAGCTAGCATTTAAGGCTTATAAAGCACTTTCCCTCACAACAATCTTGAAAATTTGATAATTCTAGAATTATCACAATTTTACAGATGAGCAAACTGAGACTGAGAGAGGTAATCCAATGTCACAAGACTTTTAAAGGCCTGAGCTGGAACTTGTACTCAAACTTCTTTCTGCTCTGTCTGATGTTCTTTTAACAATATACTGAATGATTTTATAACACTGAGAAATCAAGGGGAATAGAAACAGTGACTTCTGCCTTGCTAACAAACATCACGTCTCAGTACTAACCTGCTGAACTGAGATAATGGATCCTGAGAATATGTTTACAGCAAGGTACCTACCAGAATTTTTATTTCACAGAAACAATAATGATTTTTAATGAAAAATTTAGGGCTTAATGAATATTCTTATAAATGGAAACAAATCCTTCTCAAGTACAAGCATCTAATCAAGATTTGGCCAATACTAACTTCCTGGTAAAAATTTGAGCACTCTTTGGGAATATGAAAAACTCAAGGAAATCCAAAAAACAAAAAAGTTATTTTAATATTTTTATTCTTTTTTGTTCCCCTTTCTTCCTTTGTACTCTTGGATGTTTTACTTCTTCTTCTCTATTTTTTTCTTTCTAAATGATAAACTCCCTGAAGGCAGGGATCATATATGGTATTTCTCTGGTGTAAAACTTGCTTCTCCTGCCATTGGTAATTTGGGTTCTGAAGGTTATCACAGATTTTATTTTGAGAATATAGGTTGTATTTGATGACCTTGATTCAAATATTAAACTATTGTGGGTTTTGACCTGGTTAAACTCTGTGGAATACTCAAATACAAGGCAGTCCCATCTATTACACTCAAAATTTGGCTATCATGATCAGTTTGGAGATGGGAAAACTGACATAGTTTCTAAAATTAATGTTGACAGTTGCTATTAGCAAAAACTATCTCCTGATACAACCCTTGTCTTTCCTTTTTGATTCATTTAAATAGGGGTGTGTGTAGATATTATGATATTGTTGCCCATTGTCACTACCTCTTCTCCTTGTTAGGTTTTCATTGGCTAAGAATAAAATATATATTATTCTTCCTTTCCTCCATCAACAAGTCTTAAGTATTACCCTAGGAGTTGTAATTTGTTCTTGGCAGATGAATTGGGGTAGAACCAAGGATCACAGGTATTTTTAAGAAAGACAAATTATTATTATTTAATGAAACATTTCCAGAGAGGATATATATAGGTTTCTCTTGCACCATGGGATTTCATTAGAAACCAGGATAACTGAAAAGGCTAAAAGTATTGCCAGCTAATAGTCTCTAGAATTTCTTTGCAGAAAAATGACAGGCAGCAGTCTCAGATATTTCCTCTGTTTATTGGGAAACTACTACTTTCCCCAGATTTGGCTTTGATTCCCCTCTATATCCCAACTCCCACTATTCTGTTTGGGTTTGTTGTGCTATGATGAGATACTGCTGTTTAAGGTCAAGGATTCAGAGAATATTAGATTTAAGTTAAATAGCAGCTGAGGTCTTGCACACAGATGGAGCAGCTCAGGACTCAGAAAGACACAAAAGGGGCCCCAAATGATCAAAATGGATGTCAGTATTTTCCCCTCATATTTTCCATCTCACTCCCACTTATCTAAACTGGGAGATTTTGTCAACTGAATGATAATTTCTGATTCTACAAGGACTTTATAAATCACTTGTTTATATGCAATAAACTACTTTTGCTAAACCCTGTAGTTTCCTGGAATTCTAAACTTGCTGAAAACAAGTTACTTAGTTTGCTGAGGCTAATCTCTTATGTAGGTCTTCTGTAGATAGTGAAATTTCCAAAAAAAAAAGTGAGACAGTAGGGTCAGAGAGCAAAGAACAATCACTCCTAACTGTATTTCTTAAACCTTAAAAAGCATAAATACTCCCCAAGGAGTGCCTACAGTGAAGAAAAAGGTGGGTTTCTATATGTTTTGTAATTCAAAAAGGCCAAATGAGCTTATTTCTCAAGTATTCACCTGCCACAACATTCTAACTATTATATTGGATCCTCTAAAAAAGATAGTTCTGTTAAATCAGACTCTGGAAGAACTAGGACATGGAAGTCTGCTAGGAATAGGTATATAAATAGTATATATTAGACATAAAAGTTTGGAGATGACAGGTTTCCTTGCAAGGAGGGAGAGGGTAGTAATATTTCTTTCAAACAGTATAGGAAATTATAAACACTAGTTTAAATGATCTTACATTTACCAGCATAAAGCATTAAATTAAATCGCCTCTCTTTCCTATAATTACAGAACCAAAGTTATTATGTTTTGTTTTGTTTTGTTTTGTTTTCTCATGGGAGGGGACATCCTTTTTGCTCACCAGTTGCCCTGGAAATAGCAGAAAGACCTATTGGATTCTTACTTCATTTCCATGAGGATGCTACTGAGCAGCTCTCTTGTGCTGACTGTCTCTATGGTAACAGATACAAGACTGAAGGGTCTGAAGGAAATTCTTCCTATTGGCTCAGAAATAAGGAGAGAACAGGGAGACTTACTGAAGAAGAACCAAAAAAAAATACTAAACGGAGGCAGAAGAGGCAACTAAGAAGATAACTATCCATGAGGATGCCTTTTCTTTTTGTAGAAATAATTTTCATTCCATCTTAATCCACTTTAGACTGAAATAAAATCTGACACATACACAACTGGAAGAAAATGAGTTCTGTTGTCAACCAGCCAGCCCATTTTGTATAATTTTAAGCACAAAGAAATTTTTCCTTACTTGTTTTTTTTTTTTTTTGTAACAGAGCAGAAAATTGCTCCTTGCTTCGAATTGATAGCAGCACCTCTGTAAATCCTGGCAAATTTAGTTCTTGCTGTCCCTATCACAGATCTTGATCTTTTAAAGGATTTTCTTTTTCCTGAAACCAAGAAAGGAATAGTGAGCCCTTGGTGGTATTCATTAGATGCACTGAATTTCCAGGTTAGTACCATAATATGCTGATCTCTCTAAGACATATTATTTGTGTGATTTCCACCCAAGGAATCTGCATTATAAGAAAAGCAGTCTAGTTTGGTTGTGATATCCAAATTTTCTACAGATGCTGGCATAACTTAGAGGTTTTTTATCCTCCGTGGTAAAATCGTATTAATTATTTACATGATTAGTGTTTGGTGTTTCCTTCCCGTTTTTCTCACAGATTTTAAAGTCTTTCCAAGTGGTACCTTCTAAACTTTTGTTTTGGTTATAGTCTCTTTACCTTGTTCTAATATGTGGAATCTTTTTTAAAGTCAGTTATCTGTGAAAAGAAGGGGTAAGATCTTTTTGTTTTAAAATATTCAAAACATGTTCATAACACTTTACCTAAGGAATAAGTTCTTTCAAAACATTGACTTCTTATGGTAGGAATGTTCACTTATCTCTTTACAGCTATAAATGTGGGAAAAGGAAAGCAGTCTTATAGCAAAAAAGAAAAAAGTAGGTTTTGTCTTTTATTTTTTGAAGTTTCATAGCCTCACTCATGTTTTCAGACTTATTCTTTCTGTGCTTCATATTAGAGTCAAGGAAATAAAACACTAAGAATAGCAAGTCAGTTCAAAGATAGAACTACAGTCTGTCTGGTTTTGAAATATGCTGAGCATTTCTCAGTTAAATACTCAAAAGTAGAAAGAAGAAATGAGAAATGAATGAATAAGGGTTTTTCTCAAACACCTTTATACATATATTAATTTTCATTAAAATGGCACAGTGCTATAGATGCTTGAGAAAAGTTTTTATTCTCCTTTAACATTACATCAAGGCAAAATTATTCACAGATACACATGCATTTAACATATACTTCATGTTAAAGTGCTAGAATAGTTCTTTTCTGCTCTCAGCCCTATAGATCTAAATTGTAGTTAGAGAGAATTATTAATGAAAAGCTTTTATGAAATTAATCTAGTCAAATTAGAGGTTTGGTTTTCTTAACAGATCAGGATAATACATATTTTATAATATTTTGCAAGTTGGGTGAGGAAATGTGGATGGTTCAGGACTCATCCTCTTCTGGGAAAGACATCAGAGTCTAAATGAAGGAAAATCCATTATAAGTGAGTGATTTTACTTTTTAAAATTATTTTTTAAATGCCTGCAAATGTGCTTCTTTAGCTATTTATGTATGCTGTTGGGGAAATCAATGGGTAACTGACATGGATTGTTACAATTACACCTCAAGTTTCTCAGGACATTCAGTGCTGGTCTATGGTATATGGAAAATGCAACACAATTATATTCTGGGACCAATTAATTCATTGCTTCTTCAGGCTGTATGACTATCTGCCAGCCCACAATTTGTTCCAAGTGGAAAGTCTTTCTAACGACTCTATCTAATGATATTGTCATTTAGGTGAAACAGAATCTGTTTAAAAAAATTAAAACATTACTTAAAAGATGAAAATTCACAACCCAACACAGAACCCAGAGCTTAACATTTTGGTTCAGGGATTACAGGAACAATGAGGTATTGCAAAGCGTTTTACAGGACCTATGAATCAGTATGGCAACTGTAACTTCATGAAAAGGTTTACTTTAAAAAGAGTACCATTAAAATAATTTTAAAGCTGATTTACTTTTAATGAAACTTATTGAAGCCCCAAATAAATAAGCAGTAATGAAGACTTACGTAAGAATGTGATGTAGGGGGTAGAGAAAAAGTCCTGTAGATAGGAAGACCCAGACTTTGATTAAAATCATATATCTGATATGTATTGGCCATGTCACTGTGGGCAAGTCACTTTACACACTGGAATTGGAGTCAGGAGGTGATCAAGACTTGTGTTCTACCACTGTCATTTCTACTAACTAGCTGTATGAGCTTGTCCAAGTCACTGCACAGCATTTGGGCCTCAGTATTTTCATCTGTAAAGTAGAAGAGACGATTTAGATGATCCTTAAGGTTTCATTTAGCACTAGATCCTATGATTATCTTTTTATCAATTTCTCTTTATCTAGAAAAAAAAAGCTAATTACTTTTCCACAGTTCTTTTTTATTAGCTACCAGATAGTTAAAGAAGAAAAGTTTAACTCTCTCAAACTTAAAGAATTTATTTTCAAACCTTCTGTTAGCATAAGCCTTCTGTATCTCCCTCTGTTATTTCCCTTAGTTTCTCAGCTCTTTTATGGGGAGGGGGATGCTGCTTACTAAGTAAGAATTATAACCATCAGCTGTCTGTGGTTGATAGATCTTGAATGAATCCAGGAAATTGTATTCTTAGTGTTGTTAGGGTAAGATGAAGGTGTTGAGGAAAGAGTTATCTTATTTTAAGAGAGAAAAAGACCAATTATCGTTGTTTCATGGTCTCTGAGAAAAGATGACCATAAGGGGGAAGGAAAGAAGGATCTCTTTTTGAAATTTAAAAATTATCTTCCTAAAAGAAATAAATGAGGATTAAAAAAAATAACCAGCGCAGACATTAATTACTTTCCTTTATGGCAAGAGAATCCTGATTATAAGTACCTTTTTAACTATGAGGACTTTTCCTTATTCCTCAACTCATTCCAAAGAAACTTCGATCATCCTGTGGGTAGTATATAGGTTTCCAGAAAACTGGTTGTTATTTTATTTCTCAGAATTACCATGGTATTCCTCCCATTTTTTTCCTTCTTATTTCACCCCACACTTAATATCTTTACTTTATCTATTTGCTGTTAGTTGTGAAGAGGCAGACCTGTAAATTGTGTGGGTCTGCATGCTTGCACACATATGCAAAGTTCACTCTAAATTAAAGCCATTTGGCTTGGATGGGGAAGTTCTTTTGTCAAAGAATTAAAGTCTATTATCAGAAAGATGACTAGCCAACATCATAATTAATTATGCTAATATTATTTTTCACATAACCTAACAAGCTAATGGAGGGAACATTTGAGCAAAGTATAATTCTGAAATAGCGTTAAAGATGGACTGCTTCAAATAAGTATTCAGTTTTCAGTTTCATTGAATTAGTAGCATATTTCCTACATGGAAAACTTCATTATTTGATTTCTTTCCTGTGTTTCAGAGTAAGTGTAGTTAGGGATACAGTCTAGAAACTATGCGAATTTATAAAGTATAATCTTGTATAAAGAGTATTTACTGCTAAAATAAATGAATTACAATCATGTGAAGCGGTGGCAGCTGGGTAGCTCAGTGGAGTGAGAGTCAGGCCTAGAGGCAGGAGGTCCTAGTTTCAAACCTGGCCTCAGCCACTTCCCAGCTGTGTGACCCTGGGCAAGTCACTTGAACCCCATTGCCCACCATTACCAATCTTCCACCTATGAGACAATACACCGAAGTACAAGGGTTTAAAAAAAAAAAAGAAATACATAAATCATGTGAAGCACAAAAGATCTTCCTGCTTAAATAAAATGAAATATATACATATAAACATTGTTTGTGTGCATATATTCTGTATGTAAATTCCAGCTATCTTTCTATCTATGTCTATCTATTATCTGTCAGATGAAAAAATAGTCTAGCTTCAGTAAAAATAAAATAATTACAAATACATATATGTAGATATACTCATTTATTTATCCATATATATGCATTCACATTCACTTCCATACATATAGGAAAAGAAACTTAATTACTAAGATTTATGGATTGCCTTTGACCAAAAATAATTTTTGAAGATTTTATTTTTTCCCTCAAGATTAGCAATTTAGTCACTTTAAAAGCAATTAAAGCTTTTAATCTTTTCAGATATGTAGCACTTTATCTAATACCTCTTTTTATATAGTAATATTTATTATACTTCTGTGTCATGTTTTATTCTTCTACTGGAGTGCAAACTTTATTGTGGAATCAAAGAATTTGAAAGGTCGAAAGTATCATTGGAGTCATCCAATCCATCTCCATACAGGAAATGAACTCATAGTGTCTTCTAGTCTCTTGTTAAAGACCTCCAAAGAAGGGCAAAGTAGCCTGTTCCATTTTTTGAACAATATGTTCCATTGATTTGATATTGTTTGGGGGGTCCTTTTACAACATTTGTCCATTCCTTCTGATTGTGCCTGCTATAGACAACAGAACAATCCTAATTCCTCTTCCATTTGACGCCCTTAATATATTGGGAGGGAGCTATCATGTCTTCTTACTCTTCTCTTGTCCAGGTAAAATATGCCCAGTTTATTCAACTCATAATTGTATATACTGCACTCCTGGTCACCCATTCTCCTGGTTTCCTACCTATTAACAGTCTTCAGGTTTTCGATGTCCATCTTAAACCATAGAACATGAAACTGAATATAGCACTCATGATAAATTTTGATACATGTAGAATATAATAGGTCTCTCACCTCCCTATTCCTGGAAGCTATACTGTACATAATGCAACCCAAGTTTCCATTATTATATTTGGATTTCACGTCACACTGCTGAGACATGTTGAACTTACAGCCTCCTATTACCTCCCTATCTTAAAAAAAAAACCTTATCTCTATGTCTCCCCTATCTCATATGTAAGGTTGATTTTTTTCATTTCATTTTAACCAAATGAAAGACTTCACATATCTCCTTATTACATATATTCTAATGATTTTGAGCCTAACAGTCTAATTTTTCAATATCTTTTTGAATCCTGAGTCTCTTTCTCTTTGTTTTAACCTCTCCTTCCCAACTTCTGTCATTTGCAGATTTGGTAAGCATACCATCTGTGACTGGATCAAAGTAATTGATAAAACTATTAGATTGCATAAGGTCAAGGACAGATCCTTAGATTGAGACACAAGTCTTCTTGCAATGGCAAAAAGGTTCCAAATGCATCTGATTGTGGTCTTATTTAAACCACATCATTTCATCTTTTCTACAAGAATAAAATGAGAAACGTTAGCAAAGCCTTTGCTAAAATTTAAGTGAACGATATATAACCATAGCACTCTGACTAGTCTGAAGGGAGGATGATGAGGGGAGAAAATAAGCATTTACATAGTGTCTACTATCTGTTAAGTGATTTACAAATGTTAATCCATTAGTATGATAGTGCTTAAGGACTGATCTATGATATTATTGAGGAAATGAGGACTATTAATCCATATTTGATGATTTCTGTAGATAGCCTATTAACTTCATTTTAAAAGAAAATATTATCTACATTTTATTGCACTTTCATTTACTTTGTTAAATATTTCCTAGTTACATTTTAATGTGATTTGGCAGTGTTGTCCAGCCCTTGGGCTCCAAGTTTGACCCCTTTCGCCTAGAATACAGAGATTTTCAATGATTTGCCCAGGATCACAAAGCTAATATATGTTAGATGCAGCACTTGACCCCTAGCTTTGAAGCCAGTTTTTTTATTCACTACCTCACATTGCTTCTAGTTTAGTGGGCTTGCCAAGAAAGAAATCAGATTAGTCTGCATCACCTGTTCTTAATGAAGCTATGCAGAATTGTTATATTCACATCTTCCTTGGACATTGTTGAACACACTGATGATTTCACTTACTAGTGGAGGCAGAAGAAAACAGATGGTTTGAACTCAGAAGTTCAGAGATATAGTAAACTAAAGCTTAACTGGTATCCTCACTAAGACTAGCACTAATATCATGAGTTCCTGGGAACAGAGCTATACCTGGCTCTTAAAGAGGAATAAACCAGCCCATGTTAGAAAAAAATGGAGCTGTATAAAGTTTCAGTAATGATCTATATTAGGACTGAACGGAGAGCAGTTAGGTGGTGCAGTGGATAGACAACTGGACCTGGAGTCAGGAACACCTGCATTGAAATATGACTTCAGACACTTACTAGCTCTGCAAACCTGGGCAAGTCACTTAAGCCATGTTTGCCCCAGGCTCCTCGTCTAGAAAACAGTTCTAATAATAGCCTCCAGTTCCCAGGGTTGTTCTGAGGATCAAATAAGGGATTAATTGAAAAGTAGTTAGCACAGTGCCTAGAACAAAATAAGTTGTATATAAGCATTAGCTGTTATCAAACATGTGAATGGCTACCACACCTCTTGTCTGGATGAGATGAGACTCAGCAAATAGCTAGGTAGTTATATAGAAAGATATACTGAAATAAATAGATGTAGCTTCATTTTCCATTTGTCAGCCAACTCTTTAATGATATACATGTTCAAGAATTTCTCCAAGATTTTAAGTCAAACTGGCTGTTCTCCATTTTGAAAATCTGGAAGTTTGTATGCCAATCTTCCATGAACTTTCAATTATCACCAACAGAGGTGCAACAATTGCATCTACCAATTCTTTCAGACTCTGAGGATGTGCCCCATCTGGGCTAGGCAACTAATTCATTAAGGTAACTAGATACTTTCTTATAATATCCTTACCTTTGTATATTATCTACTCCTTGTTAGACATTTCGTTCTATTTGCTATATAAAGGTCATTCTCTTTAGAGAGAAAACAGAAATGAAATAAATATAAAGTAGCTAATAACTTGTACAATAAAAACACCATAAAGATAAATACTTTAAAGACCTAAGGACACTAAACTATTGATTGACCAACCAGTACTTCAGGGGACCAATCCTGAAGCATACCACCTATCCCTTGACTATGAGTTGATGAATTCAAAAGGCAAATGGTCATTATGGAGTTTTATATTGTTAAATCATGCATCTTTCTTACAAGTGGTTTGTTTTTTCAATGAGTCAGGGGAGTTGAAAGTGAGATAAGGATAGGATTCTTCAAAAAATGAAAAAAAGAAAAGAAAGTGTAGAGAGAAATTGAAGCATTTCTCTAATGCACAGGATGCAATAGAATAAAGACTACAAGTAATCACAGACAAGCATGACAACTTTGAAAGTTCCATGTTGAGTTTATGATATATTTAAAAAGAAAAGCAATATATACATAATAGAGATCCACAGTTTTAAATGTATATCTATATATACATATTCCTGTTCTGCATGCATATAAAAGTTTATTTGGTGTTTGAATTCACAATAAAAATTAAATTAAAAAATAAAGAATTGAGAGGCTATGCTTTATCTGGGTGGTCAGTTGTATTCATCTTGTCCACACCAAGTAAATGTAGATCCTTCTATGATCTTCATTAAGTTTTCTTTCTCCTGTTGGATCTTTTTTTTGTTTTGTTTTAAAAACCCTTACCTTCTGTCTTGGAGTCAATACTGTGTATTGGCTCCAAGGCAGAAGAGTGGTAAGGGTAGGCAATGGGGGTCAAGTGACTTGCCCAGGGTCACACAGCTGAGAAGTGGCTGAGGCCAGATTTGAACCTAAGACCTCCCGTCTCTAGGCCTGACTCTCATTCTACTGAGCTACCCAGCTGCCCCCTCCTGATAGATCTTTTTTCTAAACTCTTACTTTTTGTATTAGTAACAACTCTAAGACAGAAGGGCAAGGGCTAGACAAATGAGGTTAAGTGACTTGTCCAAGCTTAGACAGTTAAGAAGTGCCTGAGGACAGATTTGAACCCAAGTTCTTCCAACTTCTGACCCAGGTCTTTGTCCACTGAGCTACCTAACTGAACTCTCTCCTAATAGATCTTAAAAACTCACTATTAGGGGCAGCTGGGTAGCTCAGTAGAGTGAGAGTCAGGCCTAGAGTCAGGAGGTCTTGGGTTCAAACCCAGCCTCAGCCACTTCCCAGCTGTGTGACCCTGGGCAGGTCACTTGACCTCCATTGCCCACCCTTACCAATCTTCCAACTATGAGACAATACACCAAAGTACAAGGGTTTAAAACAAACAAACAAAAAAACCTCACTATTAGCTTTAGCATTCCTTACTCCTTATAGGACAATATCGGGTTCTTTTATTTTTTATTTTTTATTTTTTTTCAAATATTTATTAATATTCATTTTTAACATGGTTACATGATTCATGCTCCGCCTTTCCCCTTCGCCCCCCGCACTCTCCCCACCCATGGCCGACACACATTTCCACTAGTTTTGTCATGTGTCCTTGATCAAGACCAATTTCCAAATTGTTGGTAGTTGCATTGGTGTGGTAGTTTCAATTCCACACCCTCAATCATGTCCACCCAGACCCATGCGTTCAAGCAGTTGTTTTTCTTATATGTTTCCTCTCCTACAGTCCTTCCTCTGAATGTGGGTAGCGTCTTTACCATAAATCCCTCAGAATTGTCCTGGGTCATTGTATTGCTGCTGGTACAGGAGCCCATTACATTCAATTTTACCACAGTGTATCAGTCTCTGTGTACAATGTTCTTCTGGCTCTGCTCCTTTCGCTCTGCATCAGTTCCTGGAGGTCTCTCCAGTTCACCTGGAACTCCTCCAGTTTATTATTCCTTTTAGCACAATAGCATTCCATCACCCGCATATACCACAGTTTGTTCAGCCATTCCCCAATTGAAGGACATACCCTCCTTTTCCAGGTCTTTGCCACCACAAAAAGCGCAGCTATAAATATTTTTGTACAAGTCTGTTTATCTATGATCTCTTTGGGGTACAAATGGTATGTCTGGGTCAAAGGACAGGCATTCTTTTATACCCCTTTGAGAATAGTTCCAAATTGCCAGCCGGAATGGCTGGATCAGTTCACAACTCCACCAGCAATGCATTAATGTCCCAATTTTGCCACATTCCCTCCAACATTCATTACTCTCCCGTTCTTTCATTTTAGCCAATCTGCTAGGTGTGAGGTGATACCTCAGAGTTGTTTTAATTTGCATTTCTCTAATTATTAGAGATTTGGAATACTTTCTCATGTGCTTATTGATACTTTTGATTTCTTTACCTGAAAATTGCCTATTCATGTCTCTTGCCCATTTATCAATTGGGGAATGGCTTGATTTTTTATACAATTGCTTTAACTCCTTGTATATTTGAGTGATTAGACCCCTGTCAGAGTTTTTCATTAAAAAGATTTTTTCCCAATTTGTTGTCTCCCTTCTGATTTTGAATACATTGTTTTTGATTGTACAAAAGTTTTTTAGTTTAATATAATCAAAACCATTTAATTTACATTTTGTAATTTTCTCTAACTCTTGCTTGGTTTTAAAGTCTTTCCTTTCCCACAGATCTGACAAGTATGCTATTCTGTGTTCACTTAACTTATTTATAGTTTCCCTCTTTATATTCAAGTCGTTCACCCATTCTGAATTTATCTTGGTGTAGGGTGTGAGATGTTGATCTAGACCTAATCTCTCCCATATTGTTTTCCAAATTTCCCAGCAGTTTTTGTCAAATAGTGGATTCATGTCCCAAAAGTTGGGCTCTTTGGGTTTATCATACACTGTCTTGCTGATGTCATGTATCCCAAATCTATTCCATTGATCCTCCTCTCTATCTCTTAGCCAGTACCATATTGTTTTGATGACTGCTGCTTTATAGTATAGTTTTAATATCTGGTACTGCTACGCCCCCTTCCTTCACATTTTTTTTTCATTATTTCCTTTGATATTCTTGATATTTTGTTATTCCAAATGAAATTTGTTATAGTTTTTCCTAATTCAGTAAAGAAGTTTTTTGGTAGCTTGATAGGTATGGCGCTAAATAGGTAAATTAATTTGGGTAGAATGATCATTTTTATTATGTTAGCTCATCCTACCCATGAGCAATCAATGGCTTTCCAATTGTTTAGATCCAGTTTTATTTGTTTGGAAAGTGTTTTGTAGTTGTTTTCATATAATTGCTGTTTGTTTTGGTAGGTAGATTCCTAAGTATTTTATATTGTCTAGGGTGATTTTGAATGGTGTTTCTCTTTCTACTTCTTGCTGCTCTAGTGTGTTGGAAATGTACAGAAATGCTGATGATTTATGTGCATTTATTTTGTATCCTGCAACTTTGCTAAAGTTGTTGATTATTTCTACAAGCTTCATAGTTGATTCTCTAGGATTTTTTAAGTAGACCATCATATCATCTGCAAAGAGTGTTAGCTTAGTCTCCTCCTTGCCTATTTTGATACCTTCAATTTCTTTTTCTTCTCTAATTGCTACTGCTAGTGTTTCTAGTACTATGTTGAATAATAGAGGTGATAATGGGCATCCTTGTTTTACTCCTGATCTTATTGGGAAGGCTTCTAATTTATCCCCATTGCATATGATGTTTGTTGATGGTTTTAGGTATATACTGTTTATTATTTTTAGGAAAGGTCCTTCTATTCCTATACTTTTCAGTGTTTTCAATAGGAATGGATGCTGTATTTTGTCAAAGGCTTTTTCAGCATCTATTGAGATAATCATGTGATTTTTCTTTGTTAGACTGTTGATATGGTCAATTATGTGGATGGTTTTCCTAATGTTGAACCATCCTTGCATTCCTGGTATAAATCCCATCTGATCATGGTGGAAGATCTTCTTATTTACTTGCTGGAGTCTCTTTGCTAGTATTCTATTTAAGATTTTTGCATCTATGTTCATTAGGGAGATTGGTCTGTAGTTTTCTTTCTCCGTTTTTGATCTTCCTGGCTTTGGAATCAGTACCATATTTGTGTCATAAAAGGAATTTGGTAGGACTCCTTCTTTGCTTATCATATCAAATAATTTGTATAGTATTGGGATTAGTTGCTCTTTGAATGTCTGATAGAATTGACTTGTGAATCCATCAGGCTCTGGCGATTTTTTCTTAGGGAGTTCTTTGATGGCTTGTTCAATTTCTTTTTCTGATATGGGATTATTTAGGTATTCTATTTCTTCTGATGTTAACCTAGGCAATTTATATTTTTGTAGATATTCGTCCATATCTCCTAAATTGTTATATTTATTGCCATATAATTGGGCAAAATAGTTTTTAATGATTGCCTTAATTTCCCCTTCATTAGAGGTGAGGTCTCCCTTTTCATCTTTGATACTATCAATTTGGTTTTATTCTTTCTTTTTTTTTATTAGATTGACCAGTACTTTATCTATTTTATCTGTTTTTTCAAAGTACCAGCTTCTAGTCTTATTTATTAATTCAATAGTTGTTTTACTTTCGATTTTATTAATTTCTCCCTTGGTTTTTAGTATTTCTGATTTAGTTTTCATCTGGGGATTTTTAATTTGCTCGCTTTCTAATTTTTGAGTTGCATGCCCAATTCATTGATCTCTGCCCTCCTTAATTTGTTAATATATGCACTCAACGATATAAATTTCCCCCTGAGTACTGCCTTGGCCACATCCCACATAGTTTGGTAGGATGTCTCATCGTTGTCATTTTCTTCAGTGAAATTGCTGATTGTTTCTATGATTCCTTCTTTGACAAATTGGTTTTGAAGAATCATATTATTTAATTTCCAATTAGTTTTTGATTTTCCTGTCCAGGTGCCCTTACTAATTATTATTTTTATTGCATTATGATCTGAGAAGGTTACATTTATTATTTCTGCTCTTTTGCATTTGTTTGCAATGATTCTATGCCCTATAACATGGTCAATCTTTGTGAATATGCCATGTGCAGCTGAAAAGAATGTGTATTCCTTTTTGTCCCTATTTATTTTTCTCCACATATCAATTAAATCTAATTTTTCTAGGACTTCATTCACCTCTCTTACCTCTTTCTTATTTATTTTTCGGTTTGATTTATTTAGATCTGACAGAGGAATATTTAGATCTCCCACTAGTATGGTTTTACTATCTATTTCCTTCTTGAGCTCTGCCAGTTTCTCCTTTTTGAATTTGGGTGCTATGCCACTTGGTTCATACATATTGAGCATTATACATATAAACTCATTGTTTATACTGCCTTTAATCAGGATGTAATGACCTTCCCTGTCTTTTTAATCATATCTATTTTTACTTTGGCTTTGTCAGAAATCATAATAACTACTCCTGCCTTCTTTTTCTCATTTGACACCCAAAAGATTTTGCTCAGACCCTGAACCTTAAACTTGTGTATGTCCACCTGCCTCATATGTGTTTCTTGTAGACAACATATGGTGGGATTTTGGTTTCTAATCCACTCTGCTATTTGCTTCTGTTTTATGGGCGAGTTCATCCCATTCACATTCAGAATTATAATCATCAGTTGTGCATTTGCTGACATTTTCGAATCTTCCCCTCTTCCTACCCCCTTTTTCCTTATACTTTTCCCTTTTAAATCAGTGGTTTGCTATTGAGCCACTATCCCTTATCCCCTCCCTTGATTAACTTCCCTTTCTACCCCTTCCCTTATTTTTCCCCTTCATTTTGTTTTTAAAGGCCTTATAAATTCCCTCCCTCTTCTCCCCTCCCTTTTTTGACCTCCCCAATCCTCTGCTCCCCTTGGTTTATCCCTTCTAACTTTCTCAGAAGGGTTAGATAAGAGTTTTATGTCCCAATGGATAGTATAGCTACTCTTCCCTCTCCGGGTTGATTACACTAAGAGTAAGATTTGATTATTACCTCTTAATGCTCTCTTCCTCTCCTTCTTATAATAGTATTTGTCCCCTCTCCCTCCCATGCCCTCTTTGTGTGTAATAGAATATCCTATTTTCTTATTCACTCAAGTTTCTCTTGGTGTCCCCTGCTATTCACCCCCTCTTTCCCATCCCCCATGTCATCTTAGATTATTTAGTGTTCCACCCTCACCCTGTGAATTATTCTTCTGATTACTATAATAGTGAATATTATAATAGTGAATAGAGTTCACTACAGAGAATTATACATAACATTTCTCTACATAGGAATACAGATAATTAGATCTCACTGAGGCCCTTAAAAAGGCAAATTTAAAAATTATAAGTTTTCTTTCTTTCCCCTCTGTATCTTATTTACCTTTTCAGGTTTCTCTCAATTTTTGTGGTTGGATATCAAACTTTCCATTTAGCCCTGGTCTTTTCTGTGCAAATACCTGGAATTCTTCAATTTTGTTGAATGCCCATACTTTCCCCTGGAAATATATAGTCAATTTTGATGGGTGGTTGATCCGTGGTTGCAGGCCCAGCTCTCTTGCCTTTCTGAATATCGTATTCCAAGCCTTATGGTCTTTTAGCGTGGAGGCTGCCAGATCCTGTGTGATCTTGATTGGTGCTCCTTGATATTTGAATTGTCTCTTTCTGGCTTCTTGTAAGATTTCTTCTTTTGCTTGAAAGCTTTTGAATTTGGCAATAATATTTCTAACCGATTTCTTCTCTGGGTCGAATGTAGTGGGTGTTCTATGAATCCTTTCGATGTCTATATTGCCCTCTTGTTGTAGAACTTCAGGGCAATTTTGCTGAATTATTTCTGTTACTATGGAGTCCAGGTTTCTATTAATTTCTGGTTTTTCTGGAAGACCAATTATTCTCAAATTGTCTCTTCTAGACTGGTTTTCTTGGTCTGTCACTCTCTCATTGAGATATTTCATGTTTCCTTCTATTTTTTCAGTCTTTTGACTTTGTTTTATTTGTTCTTGTTGCCTTGAGAGATCATTAGCTTCTACTTGCTCAATTCTAGCCTTTAGGGATTGATTTTCGGCTATAATCTTTCGGTTTTCGGCTATGATCTTTTGATTTTCGGCTATAATCTTCTGGTTTTTGGCCATAATATTCTGGTTTTCAGCCATAATCTTCTGGTATTCCTTTTCAATTTGGTCATTTCTGGTGTTCAATTTGCTTATCAGTTCATTTGGTTTCTAAGCCTCACTTTCCAATTGCAAGATTCTACCTTTTAAACAGTTATTTTCTTGCCAGATCTCTTCCATTTTCCTCAAAATCTCAGTTTTGAACTCTTCCATAGCTTGTGAGGAGTTTTCCTTATTTGAGGAGGGTCTGGATTCTTGTTTGTTCTCCTCCTCTGTTTGCTTGGTTGTCTGGATTTTCTCTGTGTAAAAGTTGTCGAGTGTTAAAGACTTCTTTTTCTTGTTGTTAATCTTTCTCTTCTGAACTTCCTGAGATTGGGTAGCCATCGTTAGCCCAGCAGCTTCTCAGGTTTATCCTCGCGCTCAGGGTCTGTCCGCTGTCAAACCCCTTGGTGGACCCCCTTGCTTGATCATCTGCTGGAGGTTTCTTTACAAGTCTCAGGGCGCTGCTTCCACAGTCGTATGCCCGTCTGCACTGGTTCCCCACTCAGGATTTCAAAGCTTTAGCTTGTGGCTGTGTCTGCCTCCACCCATGCCTTCGCCCGTGCCTGCGCTCTGCGCCTGTCCTCTGCGTCCTGCGTCTGCTCTCAGCGTCCTGCTCCCACGCTCAAATTTTGTGTGCGTTCGTTAGCTTTTTGGAGTCCTAAATCTTGCTGCTCTCAGGAACAGGCCCCGGAGCTGCCAATGACTCGATGGGTGCCCCAAACTTGCTCTATTTCTTTTTAGCTGGCTTTGGTGCTATAGGTGTTGTGTGTGGAGGGGGTGGGGGTGGGGTGGTTGCTCAGCCCGCAATTTAGTGAGAGCTGTTTCCCCCCTTTATAGCATGGAAATGCCTCTATTCCACGTACCTTCCACACTGTGCCCTGTTGTGGGGTTCCTCTGTTTGTCTGGACTTGTTTTTATGTCCCCTTGAGGAGTTTTGTGTGTTTCGGTCAGGAGAGGTTAAGAGCTGCTTCTTACTCTGCCGCCATCTTAACCCGGAACCCTCTTTTATTTTTCTTGATTATCTGACCATGCTTTCCATTATCTGTAAATTTTTTAAAATTAAGTTAGTGACTAAATTCACTATCCACTCCCATCAGTTTCTTCAGATGAATGCCATTTCCCTCTTCTCATTGGAATTTTTTCCCTTAGTGACTCCAGAACTTCTCTCTTGAGTATTTCCCTTCTACTATAGCCTGAAATGTCCTGAATCAATATTAGTCTGTAGGAGCCTACTTTTTCCCCTCATATTCATATGTCTTTATTTTTTTTCCAAATTACATGTCAGTACAATTTTCAATAATAGTTTTCTCAAATTTTTTGATGTTTTCTTCCTCCTACCTCTACTCCTTCTCAAGACAGCAGGTAATATGATCTATGTTTTACTTGTTTTATTATATAGTACATATTTTCATAGTCATCATGTTGTCATAAGGATCCTACTTATCTATCCTCTGAACACTTTTAAATCTGCTTTCTCAAAGTCAATGGTACACATTATGCCTCTTCCAAGATTTTCTTTCCTTCTTTATCACAAACTCTAAGATTGAGTATTAATTTCCTTTCTGTGGGTTTCTGACAAAACAATACACTATGGATACGCAGGGAACTCAGTGACTAAGTTGGATTTTTTAAGATATGTACAGAACCTCAAATCACAAGAAAGGACCACAGTAATAAACCAAAATAATGTGTTATGCAGATTTAATATATGGATAACTAAAATAAGCTGGAAGTTCAAAATTCAAACAAACACTGAAACACAAACAATATGCAAACTTAAGTTGTATTAAGAAAGAAATGTTCAGAAAAATGACATTCAGGTCTGGGCACTGCATTTCAGGAAGGATATCAAAGTCTCAAAATCATTCAGAGAATAGGTTTGAATTGGGAGCGAGGGATGCTGAAGTCACATTCATAAAAACACTTGATGAAGGATATAGGATTGTGTAGCATTAAATAGAGAAGACTCAATTTCCTTCAAGTGTTTGAAGGGCTATCATACAAACAAGGGATTGGACATGTTCTGCTTTGGACATGTACTGCCCCAGAAGGTAGAACTAGGAACAAAGGGTAGAAACTTTCTAGCTTACTTAGTATCCAAATGCTTCTGTGATTTCATTTATTTGGATGATCTTTCCATGAGTGCACACTGAAAGACATCTTTTCATGTGGGGAGCTCCTCTCCATGTACTCCAATGAAGAAGCCCACCCAAGAGATGAACACCATTCTTATTTTTGCTTGACCTCTTTGGCATACCAGTGGAGCATTCTGATTGCTGACCACTCATCCTTTTTCCTATGAGCATTGCTTTGTCTCTTAATAACTCCAGACATGGAATAGTTGGCCTTGGGAGTTAATGGATTTTCCCTCTCTGGGAATATGTATAGGAGATTGTTGACCAGATAGAAGTTGTACTAGATAGCCTGTAAGGAACCTTTTAAGTCTAAGTTTCTGTAAATTTATTAATAGCCTACTTTAAAAGAAAGACCTTAAATTTAATCGCAGAATTCATTCTATATTATTCATTGAAAGGGAACTTAAGATTGCTAATTATGACAGATGTGCTACAAAAGAATAGAAATAGAAATTTGATTCAAGAGAAATAAGACAAGGACCTATTCTTATGTACGTAAAAATATTTTTGTGGATACGTTTTTAATACATTCACAATGGATACCTCTGCATTGTACTCATCATAAATGAAGAAAAGGATAACAAGTGATAGGTATTAGAAGAGATGGTTGGATTATTAATTTGGGGACAATATTTTAATCCCAACTCTACCACCTTATGACATGTGTGACCTTGAATAAGTTGTATGAGCTCTCTGTGGCTCTGTTGCTTGATCTTTGCAAGCAGGGGTTGGACTAGATCATTTCAAAGTTTATTCCAGCTCTCAGCCCATGGCTATAAAGTTGGGTTATGTCAGTGTTATTCATTTTAGATTTCATAAGAAGGGCATTTGAAATTGAATTATATAAAAATTAGGAACATTTTATACATTTCTTAAAGCCTTAATCTTGTAGATATGTAAGGAGAAACTAAGAATAAAACCATTTAAGGCAAATCATGTATTTACCTCTCACTTAGAGAAGAAATATAGAGTACTATTAATAAATTTCTTAAATTGTTTAAGCATCCATTTTACGACCAGGGGAATTTCTGAGATCTACAGTGCCAGTATGAGCATTTCTAAGAAAATATTACTGCTTTATCATAACTAGTATACCAAAAGTTTTCTTTTCTTCTGTGACTCTGAGAGTGCCTGAGGACAGATTAATGAGCATATAAAAAGCTTCAAGAATCAAGGATGCTTTGAATCTCAAAATAGAAATCTACCATTTTAAAATGGAATCCGAGATCATGCTCAGTATTTCTAGGTTCCTAGTTTACTTTAAAGAGATAAACCTAAATAAATTGTTTCCAGTGACCCAAGTGAAGAGTGATATCCTTTTCTAGGCTGTTTCTATGCATGATGTATATTGCTTTATTTTCAGAGCAGCTGATTGTGTCCCGATGAAGATGGCTGGCTATCTTTTTTTCTAGTGATATAAAAAGGTGGGAGGAGGAGTGACTGCTGAAACTCTCAAAGAAAACCTGAAATGGCATGCATAGTTTATTTGCTACATCAACCTGTTTTGTATGCTGCAGTCATCCTTTCTGATGTTGTGCAAGATTAGATTCAGTCAGTGCAAGACAGCAGAGGGGAAGGTATGATAGCATCACTGGGAACTTCAGGCACCACAGTGCCTTCTTTGTCAGAGACTATTAAGCTAGAGGCCAGAGGGTGACCACAATGTGCATATCAGGGCACAGGTTTTTCTCTAAGCATTTGAGAGCAGCTTCTTCTGAGACATGTGTCTAGCTCACCAATCTACTGTTCATACAATTTTTTGCAGAATCATTTTTAGCTTAGCCTGATTACCTGATATATTTTCCCTAGAGGTTTATGGCTTCTTCTCTTCCTATTGATTCCTTTTTTTACCTCTCCTATTCTCAAACAACTCTAAGGAGGAATGTTTGTCCCAGGTCTTCAATTCAATTTCAGCCAATTAGCTTCAATTCTCATGGAATCACAGGCTAGAGGAAATAAATATCAAGGCAACTCTTCCTTTTGCTTGAAAGTGTGCAACTTTAAGTCAAATAAACAATTTCATAAACATAATAAAGTACTTTCCTTTTTGTGATGCAAACACAATTAGGACATTTAGTTTGCTTTGGCTTAAGCTGAAGTCAAAGGATTCTCCAGGAGTTTTATTAGAGGCTTTCATTTATCTTGCTCTCTACTTTGGAAACTTATAGTTGTTCTTATCTACTTGTTGAGACTTCTTTCCTCTTTTCAAGATGATTAGAAAAGAGATATTTCATCTCTTTTGCTGTTTCCTATACTGGAGTTCATAAGACTTTAGAGATTTGATTTAACTTTAGTAAAGGTGGTATTGCCTGAAATAAAGGCTAAAGTTCTCTCATTTTCCTCATAGTATGTGGTATAGAATAGATGGCTTGTGTTTAAAGCCCATAAGATTTTAGTTCAGGTCCTAGATATTATACATACTAACCATGCAACTGGCAGCTCCATGGTACAGTGGCAAGAGTGCTGCACCTGGAGGCAGGAACACTCAACTCCCTGAGTTCAAATTTGATCTCAAGTCACTAACTAGCTGTGTGACCCTGGGCAAGTTACTTAACCCTATTTGCCTAAGTTCCCTCATCTGTAAAATGAGCTGAAGAATAAAGTGGCAAAATGCTCCAAATATCTTTGCCAAGAAAATCCCAAAGGGGGTCACAAAGAGTCAGTTATATGATGATAGCAAGTCAAGTTATATTCTCTGTACTCACAAAGTTCTCGAAGACATATTGTAGATCTTCATTCACCATGGGAATTCCTTTACTGGAGATTGCCTTCTAAGATGAAATCATAGGCACTATTCTACTCCCCTCTCCTTTGCAAAAATAAAAACTTAAATTTAAAAATTAATCTGTAAATATCTTTATATTACAAATTATGTTTTTTTGTTAATACCTTTGCCTTAAGACAAATTTATTTGCTCCTGAGACCCAGCATCAGATTGTTTCCTGAGCAAATCTAGTCTTTGGCGATTGTTTCAGTTATTATCTTAGGAGATAATATAGCATTTTCAATTTTTATGTCATATATTCATTTCAGTAAAATACTTAGACAAATACTTCTCTAAGCAAGGAACTGGCCACAAAGACCCAAAGGTGTGTGATTATTCTAAATTTGAAAAGAGAAGAAATTAGCTTGAGGTCAGCCTTCAGAGGGCAAAATAGAGTTTTTCATGGGCAACTACAGCTAGAATTTGGAGGAACTCTAGGCTGAATAAGGGAAGGAAAAAGGAAAGGATAAAGAAATCCATGGCCACAGTCTGCTCATGAAAGCCTTCATCTACCATCTATAAGGTGGCTTCTAAATGGACCAGTGGAGAAATGTTTGACCAAATTTTATCACTTATGCTCACTCAAGTAGCTGACAAAAAAAATACAGACTCAAAGAGTAGTAGACCTTTTTTTTAAATTCAGCTAAAAATACATTTGCAGGCTTTCTCATAAGTCATTGGTGTTGACAATCCTTTTTGTGACAGCTTGCCATTTGAGAACAAAATGGGAGACATGACAGGGACTTCAAAACCCAGCCCAATGTTAAAGAGTTGTGTTCTCTAAGTAGGGGTAGAAACACAAGCTAGTTCATACTTCTATTTTAAAGTGCATAATTACCACAAGTGATTTAAAAAGAAATATGTTCCACACTCAGGGGATGTTAATCTAGTAATGGGTTAAATATATTTCTTGGAGTGATATGGTAATGGTAATCATGTTTCAAGATATAACAATATAAAAAATATTTATAGCACGCTTTTTGTGGTGGCAAAAATTAGAAAATGAGGGGATGTCCATCAATTGGGGAATTGCTAAACAAATTGTGGTATCTGTTGGTAATAGAATATTATTGTGCTCAAAGGAATAATGAACTGGATGAATTCCATGTCAACTGGAACAACCTCCAGGAATTGATGCAGAGTAAAAGGAGCAGAACCAGGAGAACGTTGTACACAGAGACAAATACACTGTGGCATAATCGATTGTAATGGACTTCTCTACTAGCAGCAATGCAATGATTCAAAATATTTCTGAGGGACTTAGGAGAAAGAACACTATCCACATCCAGAGAAAGAACTGTGGGAGCAGAAACACAAAAGAAAAACAACTGCTTGATCACATGCATCAATGGGGGATTGGGGATGTAGACACTAAAAGATCACCCTAGTGCAAATATCAATAATATGGAAATAGATCTTGATCAATGTCACATGTAAAACCCAGTGGAATTGCATTTTGGCTATGAGAGGAGGGTGGGAAGAGGGGAGGGTAAGAATATGAATCATGTAACTGTGGAAAATTTTAATTAATCAATAAAAATTTTTCAAAGATATGGCAGTATAAGAGAGTTTGTTGAAAATTGCATTTGTTACCCTGAAAAAGCCATAGTGTTCTAAACCTGAGAGTGTCTACAAAATTGAAATGGTCAGACACTTAAGGAAAAAAATGGGAAGCAAAATTATGAAAACAATCTCTTATGTGGTGAATTCATGTTCATTTGATCTTTTGGTTAAAGAAGAGCTAAGATCTCAAAGATGAATTTGGTTTCTAGGGTTTTTTTTTTGTTTCTGACTGCTTTTGTGACCCCCCAAAAGGAAAGGTAAAGTATACCCCTGTAAACCAAAAACATATTTCAGTTGGGTCTCCCCCATATAAAATCTGTTATGTTCCTAGTTTTTAGAGTTCAAGATAAACATCATTGTAGCAGATGGATGTGTAGGTGTTTTACTGCATTGATGGACTGAGTTTGGGATGCAGCTTGACAGTTGCTGTTGAAATTTGGATTTCATAGCATTTTCACAGAAAATTGTATATACTGTGGTGTTCTTCAGTCTTTGTTTTGGAGAAATGCAGCAGTCAGTTTGCAGAAGGTTCTCATTAGGATCCTTTTGATGTGTTTTCTTTTGTTTTTTTTTAAGGCGACTTTGCTTAACAAGAAATTCTTGCCAGTTTTAAAAGTAGATTTGCATGCTAGCAAATTAATAAGAAGTCACTTTAATTCATGGTCTGGATTCTAATAGACAGCTGACATTTGCTTCTTGTTCCAAGTGACATGAGAGATGCAGAAGAAATCTTTTCATCTCTCTCTATAACGATTTGGTCTGAAATCTAAACGAACCATATCTAATTCAATTCTTTAACCCTAGCATTTGGCACAACACCTGTGATACAAGTGCAATATGCAATTTGGCACAATTTGGCACGGTGGTTGGGCTTCACTCATGTCATTCAAGAGGATGATTGAAGATAGTGAAAGGTTTGGGGAAACTTATAATTCAGTTTTCTGTACAAGCATCTTTCCATACCTTGCAGGAGTGGGGAATAACTAGCACTAAATCATTTTAAGTTTACGTAAATATAGTACTCAACATTTGAAGACATTCATGTCAAAGATACTGCTTGCTATTTTAAAATGTGTACATTATCCCCTCCATTGCACTTAGCCATTATAGAAGTTTGACCTGCACAGTGCTGAATCATTCTGGATTGAACTTCATGTTTTCTCTTTCTGGAAATGTTTGTATATCTAAAACGTCTCAAAACCTCTGGTTACACAATATCTCCATTTATATGCTGTAAAGAAATTGAACTGCAAGTTCCATAAGCATCATAAAACTAAAAGAAATCATTTTCTTTATCAAAAGGTGTGATACAGAATGGCTTGTGAAGACTTTTTTTGGTATATAGCCAGTAACATGTTCATTCTTTGTTTTTCTATATACTTCTCATATCATATCATTTCTATTTTCTTCTTGTATTCTTTTACCACCCCACCTTCTTTTTTTCTGTTTCTTGTTTTTCCATTTTAATTTAACTATCCTTTCTCTTAACTAACATAATTTCCTGCCTCTATCTATTCATCAGGATTTGTATCAGTATTTGTAATTCTGGTCATGTCCTGTGTATCTAACAAAACTATAAGCCCTTAATAGACTTTTATGTAATTTTTAAACTTTTATTTATTTTAATTTTTAAATGCTTATATTCTTTTTTAAATATTTTTTAATTTTTTTTAATTTTTTCCAATTCACATATCAATGCAATTTCTAATCACTGTTTCCTTACATTTTTTGATTCATGTTCTCTCCCTCTCTCCAATCCCTATCTTCCTTAAGACAGCAGGTAATATGATATAACTTATATATATATGTTATCATACAAAACACATTTCCTTATTTGTCATATTGTGAGAGAAGATACATATTGCTTATACCAGTGATTCCCAAAGTTGGTGCTACCACCCCCTGGTGGGTGCTACAGTGATTCAGGAGAGTGGTGATGGCCACAGGTGCATTTATCTTTCCTATTAATTGCTATTAACATTTAAAAAAATTAATTTCCAGGGGTAATTTCCAGGGGTCTAAGTAATATTTTTTCTGGAAAGGGGGCTGAAGGCCAAAAAAGTTTGGGAAACACTGGCTTAAACTATAGAAAAATTCATGGAGGAAATACTATGAAGAAGGGTATGTTTCAATACATATTCAGACTCCATGAGTTCCTTCTTTGGTGGCAGATAGCCTTTTTGTCTTGATGCTCCTGGAGTTGTCCTGGATTTCTGCATTGCTTAAGAAAATAGTTGTCATTCACAGTTGATCATTGTGCTCTATTGTTGTTTCTATGTGCAACATTCTCCTGGTTCTGCTCATTTCACTTTGCATCACTTCAAAGAAGTGTTTCCAGGTTTTGTGTGTGTGTGTGATTGTAGTACTGCTTATATTCTAGACCAGGGGTCTGCAACGTATGGCTCTTGAGCCATATCTGGCTCCACCTCCCCACCAGCCAGAAACAGCAGAGGCCTAGGATGTGCCCCAGGGGGCCCTTCAACCCCCCCCATATTCCAGCACCTTCTACCTCCATCCTCCTCCTTCCACAGGTGTCTATGGCTCTCACGGCCAAAAAGGTTGCTGACCGTTGTTCTAGACACTGGGCTTACTTTTAACTTGAAAGAGTTACAACTTTCCAAATTTTCCATTTTGAATCAATAGTCCATTTTAATCATATCTTGGTATTCAGATATATTCGTGATTCTCCTGAAATTCAAACACCTTTATCCACCATCCACAGTAATAAAGTCAGTTATAGAGTATCCTATAGTTCTTAAATTTAATATTTGTTCTTTGGGAATGATGTTGTTGCTGCTGCTGGTAGAAATATAGACATATACCTATTGTAAGCACTTTGAGAACAGAGTCTCCGCCATATAAATTTTTATATCCCCAATGCCTTGCACACAGTAGGCTCTTAATGAAAGTTTAATGAAACCAGGGATAAATGTTGAAACTAAAGAATTACTACCAAAGTTACCAAAGTAATATGGAAAATTTATAAATGCAATGCTTGCTAAAAAGAAAAAAACCTCTAGGTAATTACAAATGAATAATTTAGGAGGTATGTAGTTTAATATAGCCCATGTTTAAAGGAAACACCTTATTCAAGGAAAATAAAGGTATTTATTTAATCATTACTTCAGTGTTATTATAGCCTTTATGTCTAAGCATTTTTAGTGCCTAATAACAGTTGATAAGTTTCCAGGCATAATCTCTTGATAGCTACTTGTGAAAAAATAATGGAGTTAATACTGCATAGAAAAACCACAGTCTAGTAGAATATTTTGGTAAGGGCAGAGGGATCATTTTTTAACATAACAATTTTCTATGAAATATTTTCTCTCTTGTAGTTCCAGCAATTAAAATCTCAATATTTCTAAAGCTATAAATGGGCTTATTTAATAACAAAATGACTGTTTTCAGGGGAAAAAACATGAAACTATTAGCCAATGAGAACAGGATATATACATTTTTAATAAAGGGTATATAGAAGAAGTTTTTATTGTTACTGAATGAATTCCAATAAAATTAGTATTGAGGAAATGGGGATGGTTAGCCTGGAGAAGAGAAAAGTCAAAGGGGACATGATCAGTGTCTCCAAGTATCTGAAATACTGTCATGTGGAGGACAGACCAGATTTGTTCAGTTTGACCCTAGAGGATAGAATGAGGAGAAGTGTGTGGAAGTTGTAAATGGGCCAATTTAGGCTCCATGTCAGGAGAAACTTCCTAACAAATAGAGCTGTCCAAAAGTAGAATGGCCTGCCTCAGGAAGTGATGGATTCTCACTTAGTGGAAATCTTTAAGCAGGCACTGGATGATCATGTGGCCATTATAATACAGTAGGAATTCCTTTTTTATATGGCTCATTTATTGAAATCGAGGTCTCTTTTAAGTCAAATTCTAGGACGTTTCATAAAAAATTGGCATTTCAATCAGAATCTGACCTTTGAAAGATACAAAATATTTTAGAGGAAGGTGAATTATGTAGAAATAATGTATTTTTAAAACTCTAAAATATAACATGCCGTTATTTTGTTTGTTTTCTCTCACAAATCTAGAAACTAATTTAAATTATATTAGACAACTTAAACATTTGTGATTTCAAGTCTTGTCCATTGATAAATCCAAGAATTCCTTGAAAAATCATCATAAACTTTCACTGTAATCATATTCTGATATTAAAGTTATGGTATTTGAAAGTGTTTTGTGCCAGTCTGGTCAGTGATTTTTATCATTGCATCCTTTTGATTGAATATTATTTTGTTTAGATTATAATCAGCTTGATTAAGATACAGGGAATCATTCCATATATGCTACCATGTATACTAGTTTATACAGACTTATGAATATAATTAGACATGTTAATTATTTAAAACCATGAATTATCTAGATGAAGAAAGTATAATTAATAATCTGAAAGAACTGGAAAAAATTCTTAAAAGAACATATAAAATTTTTAAAAGGTGACTTGAGACAATGAAGCACTGTAAGATAACTTTTAAGTTTCTATTTCAAGTATTATTTTATTCAGTTATCTCCTTAATAAAATAAAATATGCCAAAAAGTGAGCCTTTTCCAATGACCAAATAAGTTTCCTGAATTCCTCTCCTTCTTGAAATGTTTGTTGGCATTTAATATTATGACATCCCCCAACTAGTCATTTCCATTTTAGAACCTGTCACAAATATCTCACTCTATCAATATTCCTTTTGTAAAGACTTAGCTTTTTAGACTATTCTTATAACCATTGCATATATTTCCCAGAGTTCAGTCATCTTGCTTCTCTCAGGGCTGGGATCAAATATAATCATCAATATAACAAAATCATAGCATTTTTTTCCAGTACAAGCAAAGAAATAGAATTGTTTTTTTTTAAAGGATGCTTAAAGGAGATATTAGTAAGAGCATAGCAGAACTGTGTTCTAAGTATAATTCTGACACTGACAAGCTGTATAGGCTGAGCAAGCCACAGCTTCTCTGAGCCTCAGTTTCTTTATCTGTTAGGAGAAGAGGTAGGACTTTGTGATTTAGAAGATCCTTTCTAACGCCAACATTATATGATGCAAATCTCTTCTTTTCAGTCACTAGTGGCTTTATGAAAACTTATTCACAGTTGGAGGGTGCAATCAGATGTTTTTATCCCCCTACTCTTCCCCATCATTTTCCTTTAAAACCAGAACAATAGTTCAGAGTATTCTATCCCACTATAAATTTTGAACTACTGAGGGACCAAAAAAAGTGTACATAAAACAGAAAAAAATAATATATGGGAATTTATGTGCTTTCTAGATTCCTTTTTATCACATCCCTAGGTTTATCATATTTGTGAGTGTTGAAAGTCAGATTTTGGTTCAAGGCTTAGTTATTGAAACATTACAGTTCAATGTGGGAAAGGGTGATCTCTTAAAGATAAAAATAGAAAAAAATTATATTGTGTTTGCTGTCTATGAGGAACATAGTGCTAAGCGCTTTTCAACTTTTATCTCATTTGATTCATATAAGAAACCTTACAAAAACTTTAGAAGGGAAACGGTCCCTCACTCTTTCTTACATGTGAGGAACTTGAGGTAAACAGAGTTTAAGTGATTTTCCAAGAATCACATAGCAAATGTTTGAGTTTAAATAAATTTGAACTGAGCTCTTTCTGAATCCAGATTTGGCGTTCACTCTACTGTACATTATAGAGAATATGTAAAAGAGGCACTGTTGGAACCATCACCATAGCATATTCTTTCTCATTAGAAAATGAAGACTTGGGGGACAGCTGGGTAGCTCAGTGGATTGAGAGTCAGGCCTAGAGACGGGAGGTCCTACATTCAAATCTGGCCTCAGACACTTCCCAGCTGTGTGACCCTGGGCAAGTCATTTGACCCCCATTGTCCACCCTTACCACTCTTCCACCAAGAAGCCAATACACAGAAGTTGAGTTTAAAAAAAAAAAAGAAAATGAAGACTTAGATTCAAACAAAGTGAAAACTTACATATATACCAAAATTGATGATAACACATTTAAATTAACTCTTTCATAATGTTGACCAAGACAACATACATATAGATTTTCATTGTTTTTGTAATAGTACCTAAACACTTAAATCATTTCCTATTTCAATTAATATCCTTTTGCAATGAGAGAAAACTATGTTATTTCAGGAGTTCACCTAAATCAACTGTTATCTTTTTTACTGTCTCTTCAAGATTTTTCCTTCATTTGAATCCAATTTTCTTTCACAGGAAGAAAAAGACTAGACTTTCATATTATTTTCTATTAACTTGATGCTATTCTAAATCTCCCTGTGCTTTGGAAATCTAAAAATTTAAAATGAAAATAGGATACATTGATTTTAAAATAGAAACAATAATGAGTGTCCAAAAAAAAAGAAGTAGGGTGCAGGTTAAAGAATATGAGAACACCCAAAGAATCACAAGACATAGGCTAGTGGCATCTTTTAAAATGACTGTTTCTGTGAGTATTTCAACAGAAATACTGGATATATAAATGAATTTACTTACTCAAATGCAGGTTTTTCAGAAGATAGTGCCAAGGCAGATGTCCTGTTTCAATGTTGGCACTAGACAGCCTATAATTTTAGCTTGTTTTTAATTACAGAAGGTGTTAAAATGATGAGTCTCAATTGAAATCTACTTTGAATCATCTGTTTTGTTTGGATTTTTTATTTATTTGTTTGTTTAATTGTTAGACAACATTAACTTGAAAGCCAAATGAGTTTAAAGCCTTACAGTATCAACTAAGGAGAAAGAAAACCTTCAAAAGGCCATAACATATTGAACACACATTTTTCAGGGAAAATATGACAAATAATGATTGCATGCCATTCCATCATCATAAAAATTTTTGAAGACTTTAAATGGAGAACTTCACTGTGCCAACAATCCTTAAAAATACCAAATTATATTATTTGTTTATAATTATCTTCCTTTTCTTGTTCCAAATACATATTTGCATATGCTCCATTTGTGTAGAAATTATTCTTATTGATTCTGAATCAAAAGTCATATTTTAAATCAGTAATTTTTTCTTAAATGTGTATATAAAATGCTTTACAAAATTTAAACAACTTTATAAATGTTTGTTGTTGTTGTCATATATATGTACATAAACATGTATAGATTTTGCTTACAAACTAGTGTTTAACTCTACTATGTTTTCAAACTCATGTTCTCTTTCTCCTTAGGCTAATTCAATTAGAAACTTTAGGTTTCTTTGCTTTTAAATATGGCTGTACTGAAGACAACCTTCATAAATAAAGATAGAACCATTTTTGAATTTTTTTTTCATTTAAGAAGTCATTCACTATTTATTCATTGCCTTCTGTGAGTATTCTACCAAGTCAATACAGACAGAATAAAGGTCTAGGGCTGTGTTGGCAAACTTATGGCACACGTGCCAGGGGCCTGCTCCCCTCCCCCTCTCCCCAATACCTGAGGACATTCCTCACATGACCTGCTCCTTTGCCCTGCAGCCCAATGGGAGCCCTTCTTCCCTCCCTTGTCTGAGGTAAGGCAGGGAGCTCAGATGCAGTTGGGAGGGTAGCAGTTTGGGCACTCAGTCTCTTAATGATTCACCATCACTAGTCTAGGGCACGCTGTAACTGCAAAATGGGGATAATAATAGCACTTCTTTCATAAGGTAGTTTTGTTGATCAAATGACATAATATTTATAAAGTATTTTTGTAAACTTTGATGGGCTATATAATTGTTGTTATCATTGTCATTGCTATTGTACTATAAATCTTAGTGTTACCTAGAAAGTGCATTAGAGAAATACAGATTCCACATGAGAAGGGATCTTTACTGAAAAGAAATATCAAAGAAAGTTTCCATAAAGAAAGAGCTTTTACAGCCTCCTTCAACTTAAAGATTCCGGTGTTTAAGTTTTTAAACCAACATTGTTTACCCTTCACCTTCCACCAATATTCTGAAGTCAGTAAGCTTGAAAAGAAATTGTTTGTCTCTGCCCTACAATTCTGTCTCCTAAAATGTGACTGTTACTCTTTTGAACATGTGTCCTATTACTTTAATCTTCTGACCTCCTTTTTACAATAGAAGTATATTATATTGCAAGATTTTTTTCTAGATCATAATTGAGGAATCAAAAATATAGAACTGTACTTCATTTTTGCTAAAAGACAACCCAGAAATCACCTTACTTGCTTCTTCAGAAAAATAAAATGTCTATTAAATTTACTAGTATGAAAGGTAAGGAGGCCATGAAGAGTCTATGGGAACTAAGATCCCATTCTTATTTCCAACTTTTAATTAATCTAGTTGTTTCAGGAATCCATATTTCACTACTTTATGCTTTTCTTACATACTTCAGGTAACAATCTAAAAATCATCCTGTGCCTCACATCTTTTAGAAATATATGTGATTCATCTTCAGATATAAACAAAAAATTCTTAACAGGAAAGTGCTATTTAGAGACTTGGCTCAGAAATTATTTTCCTTTTGAATTCTTAAAAGCAACCACCTTTTATTACAATAACTCTTATCTACAATTGTTTTGCTCTTAGTAGTGTTCAAAAGCTATAATTTTAAATGAAATAGGGAAGAAAATCTGGTTTGAAGATTTTTGCAGATATTCCCTACCTAGCTGCAGTCCAAGTGACCAAATGTAAGCTTGAAGTGAACCTATTTTCATTGATGATGACTCATGGATATGTAATTGATAGTGACAATTTTTTTGTTTGTTTTTACTTTTTTGTGGAGCTAAAATAACTGGCGATTTAGGAATTGCTATATGAGCTATAATTCAGTGGATATGCCAAAGGATAGCTGCATCCCTATATCACAGAGATAAGAAGAGACTATTTTGAGCTGCCTCCAAAAGATGTGGGTGAAGTGGGAGGGACAGAAGCTATCCTATCTCCTAATATACTTTTTTTTTCTCAATTCAGCCATGGTGGTCATGAGCATATTGGCTGCAGGTATGTTGATATTTATTTTTTCCTAGTGTTTGGGAAATAAGTTTTCATGATAGGTGTATACAAGTGATCTCATAAGATCAGGAAAATCACATTTCCTCTTACAGCTCCCATTGGCATTTGGACCTGAATAACATCAGTAGCTGAAATGCCCACCAGAGTGGATGTCATCAGCTATTAGTAGAAATGCTTATAATGGGAGCAGAGAGACATATCAAAGAGAAATGGACTCAGAGATATAGTTACCTAAGGAAAGTGGACATCAAATGAATGGGGTTTTATGCTCTCTTAAGTTTATATATACTTAAGGAATTTTGAATTGGTGACCCTCCATCATTAGTTCTTCTGTCCATGCGGATGACTAGAAAACTTTTTATCATTACTTATTGCAAACTACTGAGTCACTGTGGCCAGAAATAAGCCAACTCCAGGCTTCTGTTTGGTCTCTTAGACTGAAACCAGATGGGAAATATTTGTATGCTCCAAAGATCCCCAACACACCAATATTACAATCCATTTCTTTTTGTTTGTTTGTTTGTTTAATATATAACAGTTCAAAAGTACTTAGAGTCATATAACCATGGAATTGTAGAGCTGGAAGGAATATTAGACATTAAGTCATTTCTTATCCAAATTTCATAGATGGAGAAACTTAGCCCCATATAATAGACAAGGATATGCTATGGAAATTATAAGTGCTTAATAATTTAACTGGAAGGTAACTTTTCATCATAGAAGCACTTTTATATAATTTTTTCAGAGAATAAAGAATGCCCTTGTTATTAAAGTTTTATTCACATTCAGAAACAAGGTGCCAAAGGTTTTAGTTTTTCTTTTTTTTAAAGAAAATTCAGATAATAATAGTATCAAGAGACCTTAGATGCCATTTTGATTTAATTCAAAATCTATGACTAAATTAAAATACACTACACTTACAGATGTTTTATCCCTAACCACTCATCAGAAAGGTCAATATTGAGGATACTTCTTCAGGAAGAGAGAAAATATAATGAGCTAAAAGAACTATCTACCCCTCCACTACTTCCCCAACTCTTAAAGGAGATTGACATAGCAGAGTGAATAGAAATCCAAACCCTATAAATAGTCCTTAGACTATTTTCTCTAAATTTACTCTCCTGGGATTCCACGGCCAGGATTCTTAAACCTGAAATCTCTGAACATGTAGCATGCATAAATATATACATACCTTGACACATACATATGTATGCATACACACATTATTTTATAATGACTCTAAAATAATTTAATTACTTTGTAATCCTGTCTTTATCTTTCACATTTAAAGCAATATTTCTTAGAAAGGGTTCATACAATTTGCCAGACTGCCAAAAGAGTTCACAGGCAACCTGGGTCAAGAACCCCTCCCATAAATCTATAGATTTTAATAACTACAATTAAAACTACAGATGCTAAAAACCTGACCATTGTATAATGGGTTACCTTGATAAGCAGCAAATTCAATATCCCTGCATGGATTCAAGCAAAAATTAGATAAAATACTCACAAAATATGAAAGGCTGAATTTAGTGGGGAAAAAATTATCACAGCATCATAGAGTTTGAGCTACAAGCCATCTTAGAAGTTACTCTGATACCCAGAGAGGTAAAGTAAGTTTCATAATTAATGCCAGTGTCACTATGTTGCTGAACAGGTTTCATACCCAGTGTCTCTAACTTTAAATCCAGTATACTTTTCCCTTTAATATGCCAGCTCTATAATAATAACATGCAGTGATATAATTTTAAAAATGCATATAGTGATAGCTGTAGCTTTAAACTAATATTTTATTCTCATTTTGACAAGGGATTGGTGACTGAATTATAATGATAAAAATAATCAATTGGTTGTCCAGTTTGCCTCCAGATTGTATGCTAGAGTAATGAGGCTTTACTAATATGAAGTAAACTTCTTCTCCTCATTAAGCCAAAAGAGTATACTATCTCAGAACAAAGCATTCATTTTCATCTCTTTCTTAGATGATAAAACAAAATGATTTTGCTTTTAATCCACTTTTTAAATTTTATTCTGTCAATTATTGTTAATTATAGATTAAGACATTGCAATCTACTAATATTTGACTTTTAGAAAATTCAATATTCTCACATATTTTATAAGATATTTTGGCTGGGGTTTTTTGGGGGGGAAGGGCAATCCTCAATCAAGAACCTATAGGGTCAGATTAACATCTATTAAGCATTACTCTGGTTCAGGTAAGGCAATATGTATTGGAGACATAAAAACAAGAAAGGAAGACTGTCTTTGGCCTCAACAAGTTTATATTGTGGTGAGAAATAATAAATAAGGGGAGCTTAAAGGAATAAGAGGGGAAATAATGCTCATCCGAAGCATGGTTTGGTCAGGATATTACTTAGAAGCCTGTTCCTAGCCAAGATAAGGCAAAAATTCATCTCATAGGGTACAGGGATTCAGGAGTAAAAATTAAAGACAAAAACCTAGATTTGTAAAAAAATCTAGAGAGGGCAAAGTAATATGAATTATAATATGTATAAATACTTAGTTACTCAAAATTACAAATAGTAAGAGAAACATTAAATAAATTATTTTTAAAATGTTATGAAGATATTTTATTTCATTAATTTCATGTAATAAATGTCCACATAATTTTCCCAAAGTTATATGATCCAAACTGTCTCCTTCCCTCCCTCCTTTCCCTACCCCTTCTGGAACTGGTAAGCAATTCAATCTGGTTTATGCATGTATCATGCAAAACCATATTTCCATATTGTTCATTTTTGTAAGAGAATACTAACATAAAACCAAAACACAAATAAACACAAAATGAAAAATAGTATGATTTGGTCTACATTCAGACCCTAGAAGGTTTTTCTCTGGAAGTGGATAACATTCTTTGTCATAAGTGCCTCTGAATTACCCCAGGTCATTGTATTACAGCAAATTAACAAATCTTTCACAATTGATCATTCCACAATATTGCTGTTATTGTGTATAATGTTTTCCTGGTTCTGCTGATTTCAGTCTGAATTAGTTCATGTAGGTCTTTCCAACTCTTTATAAAATCATTCTGTTCATAATTTCTTATAGCACAATAATATTACATCACCATCATATACCACAATTTGTTCAACAATTCCCTAATTGATGACTATCACTTCAGTTTCCAATTCTTTGCCACCCCAAAATAAGCAACTATAAATATTTGTGTACAAGTAGGTTCTTCCCCCACCTTTTTATCTCTTTGGGATACAGACCTAGTAGTAGTATTACTAGATCAAAGGGTATGCTTAATCAGAGAGTTAAAAAAAGGTTTTTTCTTCCAGTTCTCTAAAAGAAAGGCAAGTGATCTTCTAAAAGAAGAGTGGTTAATTATCTTTGTTTGTTTATTTGTTGTTGGGGTTTTTTTTAGAGAAAGGCTGACTATCGGTTATCTAGTTAATACTGGGATCTCTTCTGAAGTGATCCATCACTCTATTCCCTCAACTGCTCTATTAACTATAATCTTAGTGAATTGTATGGAAATATTGAGGTTAAGTATCCATGGTTGAACAAGTAGTATGGATCAGAGACATGCCTTGAAACGAGGTCTTCCTAATTACATAATAAAATTTCTATTTTAAAAAGAAATAGATTTCACAAGTACTTGATGGGAGTGGAAATGATAGAGAGCAAGTTACCTCAAAATGTTCTGTTGATTTAAGTGGTTATTGTTTGATCCGAACTTGATATGGCAGCCCAAAATAAAAAAGCTAATGTGACTGTGGAGATCACATTAAGACAGCCAGCCACAGTGTACAAAGCATGGGATATTGTGGTTCTGCTGTACTCTACCTTTGTCAAACCACATCTAGAGAACTGTGTTCAATTCTGAAATGCCATTCTAAGAAAGATATTTTTAACTTGAATTTCCAGAACTTGATGACCAGGGTGATAAAGAATCTTACAATCACATTATATATTTAGAAGGTAAAGGAATAAGATCTTTTAAACCTGGAGACAAAAAGACTTGTGGGGGATGTGCTGGCTTTCCTCAAATATCTAAGAGCCATTAATTTAGAAGACATGTTCTTTCAGTCCAGAAGAACAGAACTATCTACAGTTTTATAGCTGAAGAAAGTAAAACAGATAGAAGCTCAGTGACTTGACAGAGTCACGTAGATGATATAAGTCTCCGAAGTTACTTTAAAATTTAAGTCTTCTTAACAGCAGGTCCAGCTCTCCATCCTTTGGGTTGTGTAGCTACTTAAAGAGTTCCAGTCCTACCTCTTATATCCAAATGAACCAGCTCTCTAAATTATTTAAAGCACAACTCAGTTTTTATGGAAATCTTCCTACTTTCATTCATATGATTTACTAAAACAATTACTTGTCTATGTTACTTTTCTACTACACTATTAATATCTCTTTTTTCTTTCTCCTTTTCACCTAAAGATTTTTAAGCCTGAGTTGTAAATTTTTTTAAAAATTCACCTATATACTTAATAATGGTTTTGCAAATAGAAGGTATTTACTGATCATGTTATTTGACAAAATATGCTGATTTGCCACACATGCATACACACAAATACAACTCCATAAATATAATTAGGGAAGATTAAAGGACAAAGGTGAAATGCAGGTTTTGACTGTATTGTACCACAGGCTAAAATATTTTTGGAAAAACCTCTGGTTCTTTAAATTTTTTTTCTTTTTCCTTTTGTGTGTGTGTGTGGTTTTTTCTGTTTTTTTTTTTTGTTTTGTTTTATTTTGTTTTGTTTTTTTTGGTGCTTTGGGACATGTTGGTGTTTAGGGGTTTTTTCATTATTTTGTCTCTTTTATTTTGATGTTTTAGAAACCAAACTTTCAATTATATTTTGTGTCAACTTTACATTTCTATCTTTGAAGCTATAAGCTCAGTATACTATTCATTTAAATAGTTTTGTCACTTTTCTTCCCTGCAAGGATTATTGGTTTCAATATAATTATGGCTTATAGTGATATAAGTTTAAAAGCTTACAAATTGTTAAAATTAAATGCTGGCTTAATTGAAACTAACAAATGTTAAGTCTTGTGTTTGCACACCTCACTGGGCTTAATACTTTATTTGTTATTTTTATTCATTTTTAAACATCTGTGAATTTAGATAGGTAATGGTTAATGCCACTTTAAGAATGTACACAGTGGAAACTTTAATAAAAAGCAAGAGCCTGCTTTATTATTGTTTGTGCTTTTGTAGTAGAATATGGTGCTTATAAAATACCTCTCTTTCTCACATTTGCCTACAGTCGTGAAAGGTAGTCTCCAAACAGCATCATCCCTTTATTACTCTGTGATTCTATTTTTCTCTTAAGATATGTGAAATCTTGCTGTTCAACCAAGATGAAATATATAGCAGGTAAAAGAGTATTAACTGTGAAATACAGGCTTTGACACTTCCTCAGCAAAACATTTCTAATAGAAAATATTTCACCATTAACTATTAAACATGTACTACATAGAACGAAGCCTAAGAAAATAACACCAGCAAAATACACTAGCTGCAAACGGACATGCTACTTGTACCAGTAAAATCTGTGGGTAAATGGGGACAGTCCTCAATTTACAAGGATCCCATATGTACAAACCCTTCCAATGGTCTTTTCCTCTACTGTTGCCACTCAGAAATCCCCATTGCTGATACAAAGGAATCTACTTCAGAAATATTTGGAATGCTTGGAACAGGGATTCTTAATGTTTTGGGGGTTTTTTTTGTATCATAAACCCCTTTGGCAGTTTGTTGCCCTTTTCAGAATGCTATTTTTAAATTTGTGAAATATAGTAATATACGTGTATGTACATTTATCTCTTTCACAGAACCCAGATTATAAACTTCTTTTCTTAGAATTAGGAGAAAGAAAAAAAAACTGGAAAAAGCAGCAACCTCTTAAAGAATTTCTAGTTTCAAACTCCACACTATTGTTGTCATGATCTCTGGACCAAATATATCTACCTATTTTCACTTTATTATATTTCTCAGATAAGTGAAGCAACTTCCTGTTGTTTTTATTTGGGAGTGGTGCATTCATTGGAGGATTGAAATTGCCAGCAATTTATATTTTAGTATGGATCAGTTTGATCAGATTACTTTAATCCCTCTTGGTTTATTTGGAGATAGAAATAATGATTATTAGGTAAGGAGTGGGAGAGAGATGGAGGAAGACTTTGGGAAACAGGATAGATGAAGGATGAAGATTTATAGGGAAAGACCAAATAAGCAATTTACATCAGTAAAAGGCCTTCCTATACCTGGAGAGAAGAGCTTTAGAAGATGGGGGGAAAAGTATCCAAAGGAATTTGCACAGATATTAATAACTAATTTCCTTTGTCCTAGGCCTGCCCAAATTTTAACTTAGGCCACTTTTTGTCTATTTTGCCTGCCTTTGTGATCACTTACTCTGTCTTTAAGGGTGTTCTTTCTCTCTCTCTCTCAGGCTCTCTCTCTCTCTCTCTCTCTCTCTCTCTCTCTCTCTCTCCCTCTCTCTTATTTTCTAGCTCTCTCTTGGTTTAAATCTAACAAGGTAAATAAAATGAACTTTCTCCAAGTCATGGATTCCAAACCAAATAGAATATAAAGAAGAGGGTTTTGGTTTGGTTTGGTTTTTGTTTTAGGATGCATAAAAGGAGTGGGAAGGGACTTGCCAATTTTTTTTCCTGTCTTGATTTAAGGTAGTAGGCACAGAGAATGATACTCATTTTCAAAAATGAAATGAGAAATGGGAGAAAAATGAGCTACATTTTTAGCTAAATAATATAAATACTGAAGTCTTAATTATTTCATCAAAGTACATAATTTCCAGTGTTAGAATGGCCTCTTTTGAAGCAAATCACAGTTCAATCCTTCCTTAGTGTCTAAGTCTTACTGAGTTGCTTGAAAAGAGAAACAGTTATTCACTTAAATAACATTTCAAATAAATTATTACTGCCATTTTCCAAGTTAAGTTATGTTGTCTTTGCATTGGGAAGTAGTTCCTTTCACCACTGGATTTCCTTAAGTAAAGGGCAACTAACTTGAATGTAATTATTTTAAAACTGGGTCATGCATGATTCATTTTATCAAACCAAAATTACCAAATCAGAAAACAACTAAATTAGTGTTTACTTTGTTCTTAATTTCTATAGAAAGTGGTATAAAAATTCTTTCAGGTGTGAAATAGAAATCCATGTAGCATACTATATTTTCATATAGAAATCTGAAATAACTAATCAGCAATAAGAGAATGTCACTGTTCTAGGATATATGTTCTTATTACCCAGAGGATAGCAAGGTTTTTTATGTAATAGAGATTTCTAATTTAGTAATCATCCTTTAATCAAAATTCTTTTAGGCCTCATAACTAGATATAATAAATGAGTTAGTGCTTTGTATTACTCAATAAAATGTGCCTATATACATATATAGTTATGTATGTACATACCTACACACTCAAAGTATTAGTAAAAACGTTTAGATTACATCTATTCAGAGAGAGTCTGAAAAGTATTAGACTCATATACGCAATTATCTAAAACATTCTAAATACATACTTATAAATACATACTTTTCCTAGCATTTCCATTTAGAAAATTATAACCATTGTGTTAATCTGCCCAAGTCAAAATGTGACTATTTCTAATGAAAAGATCAAAACTAGAACTTGATTATTGTTGCAAAGACACTTTTCTTCTCATGAGATCCTACTAAGTCAAGCTTAATGTAATCTTAATTTTCTCATTCTAATGGAAGACATTTATTCCTTAGGCAGACTTAGAAGATAGAAACAATTTCAAATCCAAAAGAATCATTTTGTTCATATATTTAATTATGACTTGATCCAACTTCTCCTAGAATACATGATTAAAAATAAGGCCCCAAAAAGTATGTGTTCTTATCATCTTTTTTTTTTGGCCAAGCACTGAATGTTGTTTTATATTTATTTGTTTAGAATAATGATAATCGACCATGATAAACAAAGACATTTTACCAAAACAACAAAACCCTTTATTGAAATAAATATATTTATATAATTAAAAATAATAATTGCTCATGAGTATGATGAGCTAATACAACAAAATAGTAATCCTACTTAAATAAATTTACTTATTTATTTCATTTTCATTAAATATCATATGATTAAATGATTATAAGATCTCAAATATTGTTATTGTCTTTCAGTTGTCTGACTATGTGATAAACTCAGTGGTGTTTTCTTGGCAAATATATCAGAATGGTTTGCCATTTCCTTTTCCAGTGTGTCCCCATTTTACAGATGAAGAACTTAGGCAAATAAGAGTTATTTCATTTGCCCAGGGTAATAGAACCAGCAAGTATCTGAGGCTAGATTTTAACTCACATGTTCCTGACTCCAGGCAAAAACATAAAGGCAAATAATTTAAAAAGTGGAAATGAAGGGAGGCTTAGCAGTACTGGATCTCAAATTATAATTCAAATAATCATTATATATTTTCAGAATATTATTATATAATGATATATAATAATATATTATACAATAATATATAATCAAATAATCAAGAAATAACCATTAAAGTTGATAGATACTGATTTTAAAGGGGAGAGATTAGATTAGATACACAGAATACAGAAACAAATAAACTTAGCTTATTTTTAAAAATAAATCTGAAAACACCAGCTACCGTAATAAAGTCTCACTCTTCAACACAATCCTATGAAAAACAATAGCAGCAACAAGAAAATCAAGAACTAGGTAGCAGAGTCTGCCAAATAATATGTTTAGACCAACACTTTATTCCACATACCAAGGTTAGCTATATAAATGGCTATATAACCTAGATATAAAAGTTTACATCATAAGCACATTATAAGAGCAATAGAGAAATTACATTTCAAATCTCTGAATAGGGCAAGATTTCATGACCAAGCAAGGAAGGGAGAAAATTCCAAAACTATTCCAATTATGTAAAATTAAAATTTATGTACACAAATAAATCTAATGCAGCTGAGAAGGGAAATAGCTAACCATGAAAAATATATATACCAAGTTAATCTACAATGTCCTCATTTCCAAGTTATACAATAAATTTATTGAAATTTATAAGAAAGGAGTCATCCCACCACTTATAAATTGCCAAAGAATATGAAGAAAGATATTCCAACGTATCTAATGCAAACCATTTCTAGACTTTTGAAAAAAATCTCCGTATAACTAATAAAGAAATATATTTCTTTTATATTTTTCAGTTGCAATATAATTTAAATAATTATCTTCTTGTATCTTGCAATCCATGTTCTCTTCCTCCCCTTTTCCAAGATGCCAAATAGTATGATATATAGATGGTACATATGTCATCATATACTACATGTCTTTATGTTCTTCATTTAGTGAAAAAAGACATGCTCATTTATGCCAGAGAAGAATTCATGGAGGAATGTTTCAATCTACAGTCAGACTCTATCAGTTCCTTTTAGAAGGAAATAGAAAATAAAGCAACTTTTAACTTTCACTTCATATTACCAAAGTTAGCAAAAGCAGTAAAGTGGCAAATGTTGGAGGGTTTCTAAGAAAAGAAATTCATTAATACTTCTGATGGAACTCTGAATTGTCCCAGCCATTCTAGAAAGCAATTTGGAATTATGCCCTAAAAGTTATTAAATGGTGGAAGTTTTTTGACCCAGTTATACACTACAGGTCCTATAATGGCCAAAGAGATCTTAGAAAGAGGAACAGGGGCCGTATATACAAATATATTTGTGGTAGCTTATTTTCTGAAGTGGTAAATAAATAGAAAGTAAGATGGTTCCCTTAATTGAGGAATGGCTGAGCAAATTATGTTACATGAATGAAATGGAATAATATTTTACTGTAAGAAAAACCTGAGAAGAAATGATGGAGAATGAAATGAGCCAAAACAGGAGAACAATTTTTATAATAACAAAAATATTTTAGAACACTGTCAATTCAGAAATATTTAAGAACACTAATCTGTGTGATAATCAACCATAATACCAGAGGACCAGTGATGAAGGATGTTTCCCATCTTATATCAGAGAAATGATGAACCAATATGTAGAATGATATGCAAACATTTTTAGACCTGTCTTATCTGGGGATTTATTTTACCAGACTATACGTTTTTGTTATATGTACTTTTTGGAAAATTTTTCGTATATGTAAATGTTGTGGATCATCTTTGTAAATAAAGGATGTAGAAAAAATGTTAACAATTGAAAACTTTTCAAATTATATATTTGATTGAAATTTTATATATATATGCATATATATAAAGTTATATAATTTAGCCTTAAGTTTTAGAAAGTATTTCGGATATATTATCTCATTTGATTCATATAAGTCTATAATGTCAGTTCTGTCATTATCCCCATTTGTGGATGAGCATAATGAGAATTCAAAAGTGTATATGATTAACGAGAATAACAATGTGTAATGCCTAAGGCATCACTTGAATGTTGTTCTTAGTATAACAACTCTGATTGTACTTAGGTTGTACTTTAAATCTTCAAAATATGACTAAGTTAATTATATTGCTCTGTTAATATAGTGGGAAACCAAGTCAAAAAATCCTCCATCTGTTACTAATGAATTGTAAGGACAAATCACAAAATATATATTGCAGTTTTCATATCTGTAAATGTTAGGAAGTTGGACTGGATCATCTCTAAAATTCTCTTTCAGCCATAACATCTTATGAAGTTAAATGGTTGCCTAAATATCAAAGTGAAGTATCAGTCTTGATCCAAATAAGCAGCAAAATTTGTATATTTCAATTTGAAACATAAAATGAACTTAATACAATTAACTTTAAATTTAATTGAGATATATTCATATATCTTCATAGCATTTAAAATTAAATTAACATGAATTTAGAAAGTTCACATTTGATATTCTATTCTAAGGTGATGCCATCCACATCTAAGGATGAGATTTTTTTTTTGAGTGTGTACTTGTTTTTTAATTTTTTTATAAAATTGTTTCCCTAGCCAAATAGTCTCTTTGAGATATTTTAAATAAGTTAATAATAATTCAATATAATTCTCATTCATTTAAATCTTGAACCAGCAGTTGTATGGAATGCTTCTTTTTCCTGGATATCCTTCCTCTAAAAGAAAAAGAAGTTTCCTTTTTTTGTCCTGCTTTGACAACCCAGTTTTATCTGATATAATTTATTGTAGCAATATTCCTGGCCTCTGTATAGTGTACAAATCACTGTGTCCTCTTCTATTAAAATTCTGTACTCAAAAATAATAAATCATACAATCAGGTACAATTCTTTATGTGGCTTTCAGAATTCAAACTGCTTAACTTATTTTATAAAGGCAAATTTAAAGGATATGAAAAAGTTTGAACATGCAAGCACTTTCCTTAGAAGAGGAGAAAGAGAGAATGAGAATGGACATGCAAGAAAAATGATTATCATTTTCCTTCCCTACAATGTAGACTACCAGTAATCTCTGTCTTTTGGTTCCCTCAGCCCATGTTACCTCCTCTTTTGATTGTGGCTGCTTCTAGAGTGGTAGCAGCAGCAATCTCCTAGAACTTCCTCCATCTCTTATCTTTCCTTTCCTCTCCGTAATCATGAGACCAAAAAAAAAAAAAAACTTTCTCTTTAATCACTTTGGAGTGCCCAAAGCTTCTTAACATCTCATAATCCAGGAAGTACCATTCTTATCTACATAAATTCAACTCACAATGTGATAATATTTTATGTAATGCTAAAAACTGGCTTTGTAATACAATAAAAATGACATTTCTTCCTAAATTAATTTATCAAGTGCCATACCAATCACATTACTAACAAATATTTTATAGAACTAGAAAAAATAATAACAAAATTCACCTGGGAAATCAAATGGTCAAAAATATCAAGGAAATCAATGGAAAAAAATCAAATGGAAAAGAAGGTGACTTAGCAGTACCAGACCTCAAATGTATTACAAAAGCAATAATTGTCAAGACAATCTACTGCTGGCTAAGAGATAGAATGTGGAATAAATTAGGTACACAATACACAATAGTGATTGAACATAGTAATCTAGTGATTGACAAACCCAAAGATCCAAAATTTTTGGATAACCAATTTCTATTTGACAAAAATTACTGTGAAAACTGGATAATGGCCTGGCAGAAACTAGGTAAAGAGCAACATCTCATATCATATACCAAGATAGGTCAAAAATGGGTATGAGACTTTGACATAATGGGTGATATCATAAGCAAATTAAGGGGATATAAAATATGTTGCCTGTAATATTAATGGAAAAGGGGAAGAGGCAGTAAAATAGCATGGGATAGAGCACCAGACTTAGAGTCAGGAGGACTGATAGCTACCCAAAGAAACTTCCTAAATATGTGACCCTGGGCAAGTCACTTAATCCCAGTTGCCTATCGTTTGCCTTTCTTCTGTCTTAGAATTGATACTAAGAAAGACATTGAAGGTTTTAAATATGTGTTATGGGTAAGGAAGAATTTATGATGAAATAAGAGATGGAGAGCATGATGGGATATAAAATAGATATTTTAGTTATATCAAATTAAAAAGGTTTTGTACCAAAAAAAAACCAAAACAAACAAAAAAAAACAATCAACACAACCAATATTAGAAAGAAAGCAGAAAACTAGAGGAAGAAGGAATTATAGCAAGTTGGTTTTTTTTCTGAAAAAGGTCTCATCTATGAAATATATAGATAATTAAGTCAAATTCATATGAACACTAGTCATTCCCCAATTGATTATTGCTAAACAATATGAAGAGGCAGTTATGTGGAAGAAACAAAGTCAGAGTTATCTATGGTCTTATTAAAAAGAAAAACTCTAAATCACCATAGATTAGAGAAATGCAAATTAAAACAACTCTTAGGTACTACCTCATACCTATCAACTTGGCCAATATGACAGAAAAACAAAATGGCAAATGCTAAAGGGGCTATGGAAAAACAGAATGTGGTGAAAATTTATAAGCCAAGACATAAAAAAAGTGAAACAAAGTCTCCAAACCAAAAAGAAATAGGTTTAGTGAGAGAGGGCTAGTCTCACAATAAAGTCAGACTCTGGTCAAGACCAAAGAACCCAAGTCTAGTGAGATAGCCTTCTTTTATGCCTGAAAGACTTATCACGACTTATATATACAGCCAGATACAAGGGTTGGGCGGAAGTGCTTGACTAAATTCAAGGCCACACTCCAATAGAAAAAGTCAGTCCCATGCTTACAGCTCACTAGAAAGAACCAATGATGCGATTAATGCTGCTAGAACAAGGTTAAAAGTTCAAGGCCATATTCACTGGATAAAATACTACTAAAATCATTATAGGTCGATTAACATTAATTAACTCATGCTAACATTGTTTAACTATGCTACAATTATAATTTTGATTAAATCCAGACTTATAAAGAAATAATCATAAAGGCTGCTACTAAAATAATCATCATGAAGCTAATCATAAAGGGGGATACAGGATTCCTCACTCACAAGGGACATTAATTCATTGTTATTGGAGTTATAAAGCAATCCACCCATTGTAGAGAGCAATTTATAGCCCAAAGGTCTACAAAATTGTACATACTTTCTAACTGAGCAACATTGCTATTATATTCCAAAAAGAACAAAGAAAAAGGAAAAAGATCTATATATACAAAAATATTGGTAGCAGCTCTTTCTTTTTGTGATGGCAAAGAACTGGAAAAATTGAGGGAATGTCCATCAAATGGGGAATGGTTGAACTAGTTGTATTTTATGGTTATGGTGGAATACTATTTTTCTATAAGAAATGACAAGCAAGATTCTTTCAGGAATACCTGGGAAGACATACATGAATTAATGCAAAGTGAAATGAGCAGAACCTGGAAAATATTTTACATGGTAACAATATAGCATGATGATCAACTGTGAATGACTTAGCTATTCTCAGCAATGTAATCATTCAAAACAATTCAAAAAGGACTGATGAGGGAAAATGTAATCTACTTCCAGAGAAGGAAATTGATTGATTTAGATTTACAGATTGATGCATACTTTTTAAACATTTATTATTCTTGCATAATCTTTTAACTTTATTTTTCTTTTATATTGTTTTTGTTCTGCATTTTCTTTTGCAACATGGCTAATATAGAAATGTTTTGCTTAATTGCCCTAGTATAAGGTACATTACATCACTTGCTCTCAAGCATAGGGCAGGGGGAGGAGAGCATTTGGAACTGGAAATTTTTTTTAATGAATTTTAAAACTTTTGCTTTCATGTAATCGAGAAAAAAAAATAATGTATAAAAAGAAGAGAATTGGCTCTGTAATTAAAAGACCTAGCTTGCAGCACTACATCTGATACTTCCACTGTAACCACATGCAACCAGAATTCCCTTATAACTCTAGTTCTGAATACACTCGTGTGAGAGAAATATAATGCTGCATAGTCAGTCACAGAATTTGTCTTTGTATCACAGTAAGTCTTCCATTGTGTTTGCTGAGTTTCAACCCTACTCTTACCCAATTCCCTGTCCCCTTTCAAGTTCACTCTAATTTAATGAGTTCAAGGTAAAAAATAATGCTTTCTATATATGTACAGCTTATGCAAATATCATTTAGTACAAAATCAATTGCTAAAAAAATAATTTCTTTTTAATCATAAAATGTACTTGTGCTAATTTACATTAAATTCATGCACAAAATAAGAAGAAACATCTATTTTATATTTTAAAAGCGAAAGACAGGAAGACAGGAACAGAGAGAAAAATGTACACATATGCACAGCCATTCACTTGACGCTGGAGAAGTACAGGAAGAAAAGCCTTCTTCATAGAATAATATTGAACATTTACAAGAAGCTAGATTAACATGATATTCTCTTGGTTCCTTGTTCATCTCAGGGTTTAAACTTTGGATTTTAGCCAAAAAAATTACCTAGTTTTTTAAATAAAGAATTATCTTTCTTTTCTTTGAAAATAACACAAGTTTTTATTACATTTTATTTTGGGGTGTTTCTTTTCCTTACATGATATGTTTCATGACCTTTTATCAAACTTTCTGACTAGGACAATGAACTCCCTCCTCAAAAACTTATATTATTTAAATATTTTTTCTCTTATTTTAATACTATCATATAAAGTATTATTTGTTCTTTTTTACTATGGTTTTGTAACATTAATTTGCTAATACTTTGGTGATGAGTCATATTTTATATTAAAATGCTACAGGCAGACTTTTATGAAAGGAAGAACTTATAATATCTTAGGCTTTGTATGAAAATGAATTCATGGTTAATTTGCAATATCTCCTTTTTTTCTACTAAAAACATTTTAAGCATATTTATATTTCCTATAAATTTGCTCATCTTAAAAGTGAATTAAAATAACTTTAATTGAAAGGATTATCAGCATCTGTTCTTCTCCAAAACTTGATTCTAAATCTCCAGGTCTATCTCTCTGGAGCCCTTAAGCTGTCTCCTTTCTTTGCTATCAGGCATTATTCTTGTCATAGCCACTTCCATTTATAAGTGCCTTCCAGTCTCTATCTGTGTATGGTTTGGCTCCCTGAGACATGCTTCGAAGTCTCTTGTATTGACTCTTCAGCTATTGAATAACCTTTCTTCTTGTGGGTAAGCAGCTGAGCTGCTATATACCAACTCTTTTAAGAGGTCTTCAGGAGGGGAGAAAAAAAATCCTCCTTCCTCCAAGATATAAAAAGCTGAGGTCTTTGATTGGCTCCTGCCTCCACTGTTACCCAAATCTGAACTATTTTCTCACACCAGTCTTAACTTGCATTTATTTATTTATTTATTTATTTATTTGTTCGTTTATTTTTCTAATTGGTTAGTTAATTATAGTACCAGCACATGGCCCTTTTTACAGTCCAGCCAATATTATTGTCATTTATGACTCAAATAGAAGAATTCCTACTTCACTAAGTTAGAACCTTGTTACCACATCTGTGTCTCATAAGTAGAAACTATATCCAGGTGGTGAATTTGAATCTCACTTTCCCCAAATAGAAATTCCAAGGCAATGAAAATGCAAGCCATGGTATTCTATCCCCTCAAGAGGTTGGCATTTCATTTACAAAACAAAAAGTTTGAATGGTTTAACTATCAGGCCATAGTTTTGTGCCTCATCCAAACTAAAGAGCTTATGGTTATTCATTTCTTTTACAAACTCCAAAGAGCCACAGATGTTTTTACTTTGAAGTACAGGATGTCAATGCACTATTTCCTCAAAGTATTAAAAATAAGGTTTCATTAAAAATGTCAATGGAATGGGAAATCATTTATCCACAGGAGATATTACTCCAAAATGTAAAGTGGATACCTAAATGAAAAAAAAATAAAGTTTTCTGGTTTCTGGTTAAGATGGGAGCAGAGTAAAAAGCAGCGGCTTAACCTTCTCTAACCGAAACATACAGGACTCCTCAAGGGGACATAAAAACAAATCCAGACAAATGGAGGGACCCCACAACAGGGCGCAGCATGGAAGGTACGAGGAATCGGGGCATTTCCATGCTATAAAGGGGTGAAACAGCTCTCACTAAATTGTGGGCTGAGCAATGCCCTCCCCCACACACACCACGTACAATGCCAAAGCCAGCGCAAAAGAAGTAGAGCAAGTTTGGGACACCCACTGAGTCATTGGCAGCTCCAGGGCCTGCTCCTGAGAGCAGCAAGACTTAAGACCACAAAAAGCTAAAGAATGCGAGCTGACTTTGAGCGCAGATACTGAGCGCAGGCATGGGTGGAGGCAGACGCAGGTGCGAGCAAAGGCTCTGAAACCTTGAGTGGGGAACCAGTGCTGACGGGTATACGACTGTGGAAGCAGCGCCCTGAGACTTGTAAGGGAGCCTCCGGCAGAGGATCAAGCAAGGGGGACCACCAGGAGGCTTGACTTTGAGAACAACCAGACCTTAGACCTCAGAAGCCTAAAGAGCACATACAGACCCTGAGCATGAGGATAAAGTTGAGAAGGTGCTGGGCTAAAAATGGCAATTCAGAATCAGAAAACCCAGAAGAGAAAGATTAACAACAAGAAGAAGAAATCTTTAACACTCGACTACTTTTACACAGAGAAAATCCAGACAACAGAGCAAACAGAAGAGGAGAACAAACAAGCAATCATATCTGATCCCTCCCAAAATAATGAAAACTGGTCACAAGCTCTTGAAGAGTCCAAACCTGAGATGATGAGAAAGTTGGAAAAGATTTGGCTAGAGAAATGGGAAATAGCTCAAAAGGAAATCAGGCAAGAAAATAACAGTTTAAAAGGCAGAATTTTGCAAATGGAAAGTGAGGCTCAGAAATCAAATGAACTGATAAGCAAATTGAACACCAGAAATGACCAGATTGAAAAGGAAAACCAAATGGTTATAGCCGAAAACCAGTCCCTAAAAGCTAGGATTGAGCAATTAGAAGCTAATGATCTCTCAAGACAGCAAGAACAAATAAAACAAAGTCAAAAGACTGATAAAATAGAAGGAAACATGAAATATCTCAATGAGAAAGTGACAAACCAAGAAAACCAGTCTAGAAGAGACAATCTGAGAAACATTGGTCTTCCTGAAAAAGCAGAAATTAATAGAAATTTGGACTCCATACTAAAAGAAATTATTCAGCAAAATTATCCTGAAGTTCTACAACAAGAGGGCAATATAGACATTGAAAGGATTCATAGATCACCCTCTACACTAGGCCCAGAAAAGACAATGCCAAGGAATATAATAGCCAAATTCAAGAGCTTCCAAGTAAAAGAAAAAATTTTACAAGAAGCCAGAAAGAGACAATTCAGATACCAAGGAGCACCAATCAGGATCACACAGGATCTGGCAAGGCTTGGAATATGATATTCAGAAAGGGCAAGAGAACTAGGTCTTCAACCACGGATCAACTACCCATCAAAACTGACTATATACTTCCAGGGGAAAGTATGGGCTTTCAACAATAAATATAACAATCTAGGAGATATGGATGAATATTTACAAAAATATAAATTGCCTAGATTAACAGCAGAAGAAGTAGAATACCTAAATAATCCCATATCAGAAAAAGAAATCCAACAAGCCATCAAAGAACTCCCTAAGAAAAAATCACCAGGGCCTGATGGATTCACAAGTGAATTCTATCAGACATTCAAAGAGCAACTAATCCCAATACTACACAAATTATTTGATATAATAAGCAAAGAAGTCCTACCAAATTCCTTTTATGACACAAATATGGTACTGATTCCAAAGCCAGGTAGATCAAAAACAGAGAAACAATACTACAGACCAATCTCCCTAATGAACATAGATACAAAAATCTTAAATAGAATAATATCAAAGAGACTCCAATAAGTAATCAAAAAGATCATTCTCCATGATCAGGTGGGATTTATACCAGGAATGCAAGGATGGTTCAACATTAGGAAAACCATCCACATAATTGACCATATCAACAATCTAACAAACAAAAATCACATGATTATCTCAATAGATGTTGAAAAAGCCTTTGACAAAATACAGCATCCATTCCTATTGAAAACACTGAAAAGTATAGGAATAGAAGGACCTTTCCTAAAAATAATAAACAGTATATATCTAAAACCATCAACAAGCATCATATGCAATGGGGATAAATGAGAAGCCTTCCCAATAAGATCACCTCTATTATTCAACATAGTACTAGAAATACTAGCAGTAGCAATTAGAGAAGAAAAGGAAATTGAAGGTATCAAAATAGGCAATGAGGAGACTAAGCTATCACTCTTTGCAGATAATATGATGGTCTACTTAAAAAATCCTAGAGAATCAACTAAGAAGCTTGTAGAAATAATCAACAACTTTAGCAGAATTGCAGGATACAAAATAAATGCACATAAATCATCAGCATTTCTATATATTTCCAACACATCACAGCAGCAAGAGGTAGAAAAAGAAACACCGTTTAAAATCACCCTAGACACTATAAAATATTTAGGAATCTATCTACCAAAACAAACACAGCAATTATACAAAAACAACTACAAAACACTTTCCAAACAAATAAAACTGGATCTCAACAACTGGAAAACCATTGATTGCTCAGGGGTAGGACGAGCTAACATAATAAAAATGACCATTCTACCCAAATTAATTTACCTATTTAGCACTATACCTATCAAACTACCAAAAAACTTCTTTACTGAATTAGGAAAAACTATAACAAATTTCATTTGGAATAACAAAAGATCAAGAATATCAAGGGAAATAATGAAAAAAAAATGTGAAGGAAAGGGGGCCTAGCAGTACCAGATATTAAACTATGCTATAAAGCAGCAGTCATCGAAACAATATGGTACTGGCTAAGAGACAGAAGGGAGGATCAATGGAATAGACTT
>NC_058132.1:392008658-392104109 GCF_016433145.1 Gracilinanus agilis | reverse complement strand
CAATTTTCAGGTAAAGAAATCAAAAGTATCAATAAGCACATGAAAAAGTGTTCTAAATCTCTAATAATTAGAGAAATGCAAATCAAAACAACTCTGAGGTATCACCTCACACCTAGCAGATTGGCTAAAATGAAAGAAGGGGAGAGTAATGAATGCTGGAGGGGATGTGGCAAAATTGGGACATTAATGCATTGCTGGTGGAGTTGTGAACTGATCCAACCATTCTGGCTGACAGTTTGGAACTATGCTCAAAGGGCTATAAAAGAATGCCTGCCCTTTGATCCAGCCATACCATTGTTGGGTTTGTACCCCAAACAGATCGTAAATAAACAGATTTGTACAAAAATATTTATAGGTGTGCTTTTTGTGGTGGCAAAAAACTGGAAAATGAGGGTATGTCCTTCAATTGGGGAATGGCTGAAAAAATTGTAGTATATGCTGGTGATGGAATACTCTTGTGCTCAAAGGAATAATAAACTGGAGGAATTCCATGTAAACTGGAAAGACCTCCAGGAATTGATGCAGAGCGAAAGGAGCAGAGCCAGAACATTGTCCACAGAGACTGATATACTATGGTAAAATCGAATGTAATGGACTTCTGTACCAGCAGCAATGCAATGATCCAGGACAATTAAGGGATTTATGGTAAAGAACGCTACCCACATTCAGAGGAAGAACTGCAGGAGAGGAAACATATAAGAAAAACAAATGCTTGAACGCATGGGTTGAGGTGGACATGATTGGGGATGTAGACTCGAAACTACCACACCAATGCAACTAACAACAATTTGGAAATAGGTCTTGATCAATGACACATGTTAAAACCAGTGGAAATGTGCATCGGCCATGGGTGGGGGGAGTGCGGGGGGTGAAGGGGAAAGTAGGAGCATGAATCATGTAGCCATGTTAAAAATGAATATTAATAAATGATTAAAAAAAGTTCTCTATCATAAATATCATAATGTACTATGCTTTAATGTACTATATAAATGTTAGCTGTTATTATACAATTACATTTGTATTGATGATGATTTTTTTCTGTAAATTTTCAATATAATAGCATTTCAAAATGTGTACAATTTAACTACCACTGTTCATCAACTTAGGAAAACTTAGGGGGAAAGTTTGATACTTCAGAAAGGCTTCTTCAATCATAATTACGCATGCCTTATTAAAATGAATAAGATATCATTTTAATCATTCAATTACATGCTATTTTTCCAAAAAAAATAAACACAGAAAGTTGATTTTTTTTAGAAGGTGTTCTTTGAGCTTTTGAAAATATATTCAGAAAATACTGAAGACTCAATTTAGGGAAATTAGTGGTTATTCTTTTGGCATTCAGAAATAACAAATAGCTAGGCATAGTGTCAAATGATTACATTTTCTGCTTCTGGTGTGGTTACTGTGACCTAGAGGCCAATGAATCACCTGTGTTCCAGAGTTCTCATATGTTGTAGGACTCAAGCAAATTAATATCCATAAGAAGTATAGCATAAATTGATCATACCAAAAAAACAAAATATAAATAGGACAGAATCTCCAATTTGCTACATTTTCAATTAATTTTGACATGGTAAATATGCACTCTATTACTGAATATCACTTGAAAATATCTGCTTCTTTCCTACCAATATCCTCAACAGAAAAAAATAGAGATAAAGCCTGCAACTTTATTAAGATAAAGAACTTCATGGTTGAGGAAATACCTTCACTAGAGTTGGATGATACTTCATCTTAGAATGTTAGAGAGTTGACTAGAAAATCAAAAGATTGAGTGACTTAATCAGAGTTTCACATGCCAGATATAGTATTTGAATCAAGTACTTGTTGCTTTGAAGTACAGGATCTTGCTGGTTTTCCAAGTGGTTCTTCATCTACTACTCCCTACAATAAAAATAATATGATTTAATGTACATGGTAGAATGATTGGGACTCACCACATTATAATTTGTGCTGTAATTACATTTATACATTTCCTATGTTCCTAATAAACTACTGCATGCTCCTTGAGGATAGAGTGACTTATTTTTGCATCCCTAACAATATCAGATATGTCATAGATATTAATTGAAGGTTTTTGAATTTGATTCCATTAAACATGGAAACCAAGGAAAGGCATAGCTTGTTTTGGAAAAAAAAAGGATCTATCATAGCAGAGTAATGTTTTTGTAAAAATCATTTGATCTGAGTACAGTTACATGTATATTCTCTCAACTGTTGAATGCTGTATTTGTTTCTTTCTGTCATACTAAAAGGAATCAACAAGGTACCACCATTGAAAATGTTTTTGACTGGTAGCTTGCAAAATAGTTAAAGTTCATCATAGCAGAAACATTACTGGGTATTGAATCAGAAAATGAGGATTTAAATTCCAACTCTGCTGTTTACTTCTTGTATGGCTATAACCAATTCCCATATTTTCTCTGGGCCTCAACTTCTTGTTTCACAAAATGAGGGAGTTAAAATATGTGACCTCCAAACTCCATTCTAAATCTGAGTAAATCAACATATGATGCTAAGACTTTCTTAAGGAATAAGAAAATGGATTCTGTATGTGGGACACTAAGAACCAGAAAGTAGGAACTTCAGGATGAGACACTTTACTTCACAGTCACAATCTCTGGAAAGAGGAATCATCTCCAGGGCAAACGAAACCCAGGCTTTGGAAAGGAAAATATTGTTGTAAAAGTCTATAATGATTCCTAATTGGCTTCTTAGCCTGAGGTACAGATTTCTAATCTTTTGACATATTAAGGTGCATAATTCTAGAACTAAGATCATGAGTAATTCTATGCTATCAGAGAATTTTGCAACCTTTTTGAATACTGTTGATGGTCCAATGACATAAACTTTCATTATTTCATTTTTATAGTGCATGTAAAAGAATTGTCAGTGTTAAATATTTTAGCATGAAGAACAACATAGTGAATGTATATATGTAGTTATTTTATAATTCTGTATAAATAATTTAATTGATAAGTTATAACTCCATATATGTATTTGTTGATGTCCTCATAACTCAGCAGAATCAATTCTCTCCAAAGTTGAAATAACTCACTTGGCAAATTCAATGGTCTTTTTTTATTGGTAATCTTTTTTTTAACCTCTTTGCAGCATTTAATAATTTTGGACTCTTGAATATTTTTTCTTTTCTGTTTTATCTCATTGCTCTCTTGTTTGTCCTGACATTGTTCCTCCTACCTCTCCAAATGTTACTTCTCAGACTCTTCCTTTATTACCTTCCTCATCTTCCAAAAATGTTGCTAGGTTTTTTTCTCTTTTATATATTGTTTCTCACTGGTTTTTTCATCAGAAAACTTCTTCAACTACCCTATGTTCAATATAATTCCAACATTTATTATTCCATTCTTGTCCTTTATCAGAGCCCTACATAATAAGTTGACTATTAGACCATTCAAAATGGTAAAATAGGAATTTCCTTTATATCCTAAACTCAGCATACCTACAAAACAACTCAACATATCATTATCTCATTCTCTTTTCCTCTTCCTAAGTTTCCTTTTACTAAACTGGCTGCAACTAACCAGGTATGATAACCTTGGAATCAACTTTGATTCTTTGTTTTCCCTCCCCTCAAATGTAAAATTGATTACCAAGTCCTAACTGTGTCCATGCATGTCTCATGTGCCCTTGTGTATCTTTTCTCATGGCCACCACCCTATTTCAGGATCTTATCTGACCTCTTTCAACATCATTCTGTGTTTTTCCAGCGTCTACATCCCCCTTTTCTTCATTTATTTGACAAATAGATATAAAAGTGATTTTCCCAAAGCTTGGCTCTAACTATGACAATTAATATTCCTCTGTTTGCCATTTAGCTCTCTGAATAACCTGGCTTCAATTTGAATTTCTAAGCCTATTGTGCATGACTCCCTGCCGCCCCATGCATTCTAGTATCCAACCAATCTGACCTTGCTGTTCCCCATACACAATATTACATTTTCCATCTCTGTTATTTTGCATAGCCTGTTCATTGTGCTTGAAATAGACTTCATACTTACCATTGCCCCTGAGAACCACTGGTTTCCCTCAAGGCCCAACTCAAATATAGGTTTTTTAAAATGAGGCCTTCCTGGATTCCCTCAGCTAATACTGCCCTTCAGTTTATATAATATTTATGTTGTAAAAATTATGTCTGTATGCCTATATATATACATATACAACTTTCTTCCTTTTATAGAATATAATTTATTTGAGGGCAAGTACTGTTTTGTTTTTGTTTCATCCCCACTGACTATTGTCTCTCCAGAAGGCACTTAATATATAGCTATTGATTGATTATAGATATTTTTTAATATTTGAGCAGCCACTGAAACTTCCTTTTTCTTAGAAGCTTGAAATCCAATTTCTTTATAATATCTGATTTTTAATCTCTGTCTTTGTTGTTCCTGTTATATCTTAACTTATGTTTTCCTATCTGATTAATTTTGTTAAAACATGGATAATTGGTCTTTTTCCTTCTCAAAATCCAAAATTCTCTTTTACCCCAAAAACTTGATATATATTCACCTCACAGAAAAATCCCACCTTACCCAAACCAAATCATTTCTCAGACCTTTCAAGAAAGGTTGCTGTAAAAGGGCCTGTATTGAATTGTTTTAAGATTCTGACAAAAATGCTTGTGATTTGCAATTGCAAAAGACAGTGCGCATCTAACTATATAGTTAAATTGTTTTGCTTATATTTTCTTTCCTCACACAAATTTTAAAATATATGCCTATGTGTAACTAAATTACCATAAAGAAATTCTAGTTTTTGGTTCATGGCTTTGGATGAAACAAAGTTTATTTTTGGTAGTTGTTAATATAGAATGGTGGTATTGAAAAGGGTTTATTATTAAATTGCTTTTGTTAAAGATGAGAATTTAGTCCTTTGAGAAAATAAAAAGTGGAGCTGATCAAATGACATCATATATTTATACAGGGAAAATATGTGTTCATATTCCTCATAAATAAAATTGGAAACTATTGTTTAGATATCTTGATCATTTTGTAGTCTTCTATTTGAATTTTCAAGAAGCATGATACTGTACAGCTAATTATATGTGGTTTCATCAAGACACTGAAAAAGAAATGTGAAGTGCATAGATTTAAGAATGGAGTTGGAGTCATTTTTGCTTTTTTGCCAAGGCTCAGAATTCTGGGTAACAGAGGAAGATACATTGGAATATTTGAATTCAAGAGAGAAATTAGATAAGTAGAAGAGGGAAGAATATTTACAAGGTCTGTATGATATTTATATAATATAATTAACTGAGATCTGTTTTTCCAAGTGACATTTAAATGGAAAACAATTGAATCTAAAGCCTGTCGGATGTTGTAGTATTTACCGACGACTTTACTTGAGGCTTATTCTTGCACCTATTTTCCCCTGGCTATTAGCTATATAAACTTTATAAAAATGTGGATTTATTTTTAATTTTTGATTATTACATTCAAAGAATACTCTAAATTTGGAGTTAATTTCAATGCCTTACAAACAATTATTAAGAACCTTCTATGTGTAAGACTTTATATCAGGTATTAATTATTGAGTTTTTTTTAAGCACTAATTAAAATAAGTAACAAAGTTTAACAATTAGCTGGCTATTGTTTATTTTAAGAGCTACATCTTAGCCTGGGATAGAGGTGAGACAATTCTCCCATCAATTACCTTTACTGCATTTTCTTTTCTCTGGGTAAAAGTTATAGGGTCAAGAAAAATTAAATGAATGGGCTAGATTGTTTCAGATCATCTGTGAATTTGTTTAAACTAAGAACTGCTCTGCAGCAAAATAACTTTGGGTTAGCAGAATTTACCTTTAGGTAACCCTTTCTCTACTCACAGTGACCATGGGTGAGTTAATTTGACTATAATTGGAAACATTGATTTCATTAATCTGAAATTAAGTTTTTAGTCTCTTTGCAACCAAATAATTATAATAATATGAAAGAAATTTCTAGTTGAACTCTTTATGGTTTTGTTTTTTTATTTTATTTTTATAATAATTACATTTAAAAGCCCAAAATTTAAAGTCTTAATTATTAATCCAGATACTCTCGTACTCTTCTAGATCCCTCTAAAACATTTCTCCCTATTAAAATCAAGTCTTAATTAATTACTAAAGTCAAGTCTTAATTAACCTGCAATTTACCTGAGAAACTGGTAGTTGCTAATCTAATAAACTAGTCAGTGCCACTAGGTGTAAATGACAACATGTATTACCTCTCCCAGGTACATGTCAGGGGCTGTCAGAGGCAACTCTAATTCTAGCGTTCTCTCAGTTAAAGTTCACTTCTGGGTCAAAATGAGACACTTGTAAGTCAGTGAACAATTAACAAAACGGAGATGTATTTTTCCCTAACATGGCAAGATTATACAACAAAAATACAGTGCTTTAGAAAAAGCTTTAGGAAAAGCAGCCTCCCTTACTTCCTCTCAGAAATGAAAATGATAATCTTCATAAGGTTATGATGATTCATCTTTAGGTACCTACCAAAGCTAAGAAGAATAGGACTCACATGTCTGACACTTTAATGCCCTTAGATGGCCAGGAAGTGGTATTGGAGAACCTAAGGCCATTAAAGTCTTGGGGGCAAACCTGTACTCTTTCAAAAAAGCTACTCTCTAACTATTTGGAAAATGGAAGGGCCTAATACTCTTTATGTTGTGAGTAGAATGAAGGAATTTATATCAGGGAGAGGGGCTTTTCTGGAAAATATTGAAAGAATGGCTCAACTGGAAAAAAATATGAGATTCATCAAAAGTGTTGTTTGAAATTTAGATAGATGGTTTTTCATCACATTTCAAGTATTGTCATCTATCTCATCTATTAATTTAGGGTCAACTTTGGTTTTGTTATTGCAATAACTGAGCTACCATTGCTGGAGAAAATAAGAATGATTAGAAAATAAACAAGTGACTAAGAGTTCGATTACACACTGATCTGTCTTAATTTAGGCAATGTGGAGGTCAAATGATATGGTCTGGATAAATATAGGATTACATACAAATAAATATCAAGCATTGGTTTCAATCTAACTTCCTCTTCACATAAAAAGTCAACATTTTCTTCTCTTTAGGCCTCTGTGTTTCTTATTGATGCTGTTCTCTCCTGCTTCCCTTCCTATATGACTGATTCTTCTTTGTCTCTTTTGCTGAATTTTCTTAACCACTACCTGTAGTAATAGTAGAACACTCCATTTTTCTGTGTCCGGTCTCCGTCACCCTCCATACTTTCTTGCTTGGTGATCTTATCAGATCCCATGCTTTCAGTTACCATCTATATGGAGATCATTGACATATCTGCTTTGTTCAGCTTTTATCTCTCCCCTGAACTCACATCTCACATCTCTAACTACCTATTGGGTATTTCAAACCAGAAGTTCCATAGGTTCCTTAAATTCAATGTGTCCAAAATTCAACTTATTTATTTATTTTTTGCCTTAAGGCTCTCTAATTCCCAAATTTTCTTCTACAGTCAAAGGTACCACCATCTTCCTAGTCAACCTAGGTATCATCCTTGGCTCCCCTCTCTCTCATTCTACTCTTACCAAGACCTTTCTAACTTCTTTATATTCCTCATATATGTTCTTTTCTCTCCTTTGGTATCACGTCTACCATGGTGCAGTCCTTTATCACTTCACTCCTAGACTACAACAGATTGATTGTTTATATTGCCTCAGATCTCTCCCTGTTCCAATCCATTCAGCTATCAGAGATGTTCCTAAAGTACAAGTTTAATCATTTCACCTGACCGACCCAATAAAATACAATGGTTTCCTATTACTTCCAGCAGCAAATATAAAGTCCTCAAGCTTTTAAAACTCCTTGTAAGCTCCCCCCTTTCCTTACTCCCACGTGCTCTTATATCTTAAAATCCTTTCCATTTACTAGGTATGGCAACTCTGGAGTATTTCCTTTCCTATACATATGACATTCTAATCCCTGACTTTGGGTCTGACTCTAATTTTTCCTCAGAGAAATTACAATACAATAAAGGTCATTGACTGGAGAATTATCTCTCACCTCTCACCTAGGTTTAAGGGTAACTCTTAATCCAAAATCAGCTCAATTTTAAACCTTTGTTATTTGTTGTAAATATTGTATATAGCTTGAAAAGAGGCAATACTCAAAATTGAAGTCCCCAATATAGTGTCTTACACAGAGAAGATGTTTAATAAATATTTACTGAGTGTATAAATTAACTTCCAACTGAGAACATTCTTTGAATAGAACAATTCATTTTTTTTAAATTCATATCTTTTATAATGTGTGAGTATGTGATAGGGACAACTAAATGGCACAGTGGATAAAGTGCTAGGCCAGGAATCAGTGAATTCAAATCTGGTTTCAGATATTTACTAGCTGACTGACCCTGGGCAAGTCACTTAAACCTGTTTGCCTCATTCCTCTTCTGTCAAATGAGCTAGAATGGGTAATGGTAAACCATTCCAGTCTCTTTGTCAAGAAAATTCTAAATGGGTTTATGAAGAATCTACATGGCCAAAACCACTGTCCAATAACAACAAAGAATATAACCATCCTCTAAACTAAGGGTCTGCAACCTTTTTGGCTGTGAGAGCCATAAACGCCACATTTTTTAAAATGTAATTTCATGAGAGCCATACAATATGTTTAACACTGAATACAAGTAAAAATGTGCATTTTATGTAAGAACAAGACTTTTAAAGTACAATAAGTCTCTGAACTATTTTTAATAACGTTATTATGTGCTAACCAATGATGAATAAAGTACATTAATATGACTTCTGTTGCTGCATGGTTTTGCTGATTATTAATCAAAATTATTTTGATTATTAATCAAAAAACAAGATTTAATGGGGCACTATAGTACTGATATAACTGCACACATATATAAAACTCCTTTACACTAAGAAAATTGCTGAAATAAAGAGAGAAAAATTCAGGGAAGAATACTTTTTCCTCTCCCTCTGTCAAGTCAGGCAACTGGAGAAGAAAAAGCTGCCGGCCTGCTGGTTAAGCCATTTGGCCACATAAATTAAGTAGGAGATCAGGAGATAACAGAGAATAGCATGACTTGTGTGCAGGCATTAGTAAGTAGTGGGGGAGGAGGGTACCTTTTCATGGAAAACTGGCCAGGACACATCACACACATTTCCTGGTACAGGTGTTTATCAGTGCTGCCTACTCAATCATTCCGTATCAAATGAATCAAATACTGGGGAGAAATGCTTCTCACTAATGAAGCATATGTAAAGGTGTAATCTGACTACAGTTCCCCTTTAAGAGCAGGTAGAAAAGTTAAAAACAACAACAATCCCACAAATAGGGAGTGCAGACTCCATGAATGCACTGAGAAAAAGCCATGTAAATCAGAGGCAAAGGAGTAGAGAATGTAGATAAAAGTGATCAATTACTATACAGAATCCCAAGATGTCAGTAACAGGTGTGGAAAGAGTAAAAGGAGGGCAGAAGGAGGAACACACAGCACACCTACCAAGCCGAACTAAAGACCAGGATTCGTCTTGCGCGGCAATATCAGTGAGGGAGCCTTCTATCTTAGAAGATAGTCTTGGTATCGGAAGGATCACGTGACGTATCATGTGACGCACGATGTCATGTGTAAACTGTTAGTTATTGTTCCGTGGTTAACTTTATGGCTCCTGTAGAAAGAGCCATATCTGGCCCTCAAAAGAGCCAGATATGGCTCGAGAGCCATACGTTGCCGACCCCTGCTCTAGACCGAGAACCCCCTCCCTACTCATCTCTCCCAGCTTCTTCAAGTCCTGCCTGAAATCCCATATTTTGCCAAAAGGCTTTGGTAGCCTTCCTTAATTTTGGTGACTTCTTGAGACTATCCCCAATTTATCCTGTATATAGTTTATTTTATACAGCTTTTACATGTTATCATTTTCATTGGATTGTGAGATTCTTGAGATCAGGGACTGATTTCACCTTTCTTTCTGTGCCCAGTTATTAGCTTGGCACATAGTTAGTGCTTAAAAATGGTAAGTAACAATACTGGATGGGTTTGAGTTTTTTATTTTTAGGTTTGTTTTTTTTTTCCCTATAACCTCTCATAGAGATGCTAATGAGCATCGAAATGTCCACAAAGTAAGTGTCAGGAGAATAGGAAAAAAAACAGCAAACTGGATAATAGTTGAGTTTCCTTTCTCTCAGCTACTGCAATTATATTTATTTTTGAAACATGAAACTATTCCCACAAATCTTTATACTTTGCTTCAACAGATAAACCCAAGAAATTCCTTACCATCTCCGGAGAGCTTCTCTCAAAGGAACTGATAGTTGCAATTGCCATTTGCCCCATCATGAATTAGATATAGGACTTCCCATTAGCACCAGTCATACCTCATTTGTGCAGTGTGTATGTGGCAGGGAGGGATGGCTGTTATTATTCACTGGGGCAAATACAAACACCTTAGCTTGGCATTCAAGATCCAAACTACATTTCCGGCCTTATTACCAACTTTTTATACTCTTTAATACTGTAACCAAATTGATTCAATGATTGCCACTCTTTGACCATCTTCTGCTTCTTAGTCATGGTGCATACCTCTCCCTGGTTCATTATAGGTGGTACAGAATGAATGTCATAGAATGAACAAGCAAAAATGGATTTTTGACAAATCATAGATCTAATTACATTGTGTTTTTCCTTAAACCATTGACTTGCAAACTTTTTCACGAATCAGTCAATAAAAAAAATTAATTGCCTCGTATATGGTAGGCACTGTGCTAAAAGTAAGACCATGGCATTCATAGTAATGGTAAAAAAGCAGGTCCTGGTCTTGAGAAGTTCACAATGAACTTGGAAAGTTCAGTGAGCAAACAAGTATGTACAAACAAACAAAAACTGAAAATCAGACAGACATCGACACTAGAATTAAGAAATATTGGCAAAGGCTACCTTTTAACAAGGACATGAAAGAACTGGAAAGCAAGGAGGAAGAGGTAAGGTGGGAAAGCATTCCAGACATTGGGGACAGCTAATGTAAATTACTAGTAATAAAAAGGGATGTCTTGTTTGTATAAGAGTAAAGAGGCCAGTGTTACTAAATTAAAAAAAAAAAAAAGACCTAGTGATGAGGGATAGAGTATTGGATGTAAGAAGACTGGAAAGGTGTCAGTGTAGGGAGTAGAGGGAATATTTTGAAGTTTTCTGAATGCCATATAGAAGATTTTATATTTGATCCTAGAGATAATAGGGAGCCACTGGAGTTTATTGCTTATGAGAATGATATGGTTCAACATGTGCTTTTCTTTTAGTTACCCATCTTTAGCTTCTCTCTCTCTCTCTCTCTCTCTCTCTCTCTCTCTCTCTCTCTCTCTCTCTCTCTCTCTCTCTCTCTCTCTCTCTCCCTCTCTCTCTCTCTCTCTCTCTCTCTCTCTCCTGCCATATATATGAAAGCAGTTGCCAATTTTTTTAAGTTTTTTTCCTTCACATATCTAACATTTATGCCTTAATTTCCACTCATACAGCTACTATCCATGTTCAAAGAGGGCTTCATCCACACTCAAATAGATTACTGTTTTACCCCTATTCTGATTGTTCTCCCCTCTTAAAATCCTTTTCCTCTCTCATTTACTCTTCATTGTCAAAATGATTTCAATAAGGTATAGATCTTACCATATTATTTATTCTATATTCAATAAACTTCACTGGGTACCATTTGCCTCTAGGATGAAATAATATTTATCTTTATATCATTCTTTTAAATTATATTTTCTTAATATTTTATATACTTATTGTCAGTGTAGCAGTACATGAATACAGAACAATTAAAAGTAAATGACAATCAAAGGCACTTTCTGTTTATGTTTCTCTTTTATTCTTTTCTTTTCTTTTCACTGCTAAGTATCCACAATGAAAAAAAAATACTATCCTCTGCTCAAATAACACTCTTCTTTCTAGAAGCCTATAAAATTGATATAAATCTTGGGAGAAAGATTGTGATGTTATAGTCATGAAAACATTGGAAGAATACATCAGATATGTACTTTTGACCTCAAGAAAGTAGATCAGCTCTAAATAGATCATTTTCCTCTAAAAAATTCCAGCTATTTTTCTGAAAAATTTGAAATCTGCTCAAAGTTCATATAATCTTTCTCCTAAGATTACTATCAGTCTCCCAGAAACAGTGAATTCCTACTTATTGATCAAAACGACATTAGGGAAACAAAAGGGTATGCATGTCTGCTGGATTCCTAGAGATCAAACGTTCAGGAAAGCAAATTGTTGTTCTTTAGGTAATCTGCTTTTGACAAAATGATAGCTCCATCAAAGAGTGTGTATCCATGTGTATGAATATGTGTGTGCATTTCATTACTATACCTTACTTCAGAGACAATTTCATTATATTCATCCATCATATTAAGTATATCCATTTTGGAATTTTTTTATCATATTCTCTTATGCCCTCTATTTCCTCTTCCTACTTTATCATTCACTTAGACAGAATTTCTATATAATCCCACAACTATACCACATCTTTTCTCTGTTTTAATTTCCACCTTAAACACTTTCTGCCATATATTCACAATTATGCAGTTCCCTATAACATACAAGTAATGACAGGATCTCCCCCAAAGAGACAGTGAAGAGTTAAGCTGTAAGAGGATAAAACTGCACTAAAACTTTTGGGACACTGCATATAACAATCTCTACTTTGTAACATACAAATTCATATTATTTTATTTTCAATCATAATATGTACTTGGAAATTTTATTTGGAAAAGAACCTATTTTTATTATTTTCTTGGATTCTTCTTTCAAGACAAACATACTGTTGAAGACCGAAAGTAAATTATATAAAAATAGATCCATTTCTCTTACTTGTTAATCTTCTTATTTGTAGAGATGAGATTGATCCTGGCTGAATACCTACTATAAGCAAAGTACTTTTGTAGGTACTGTGGTGAATATAGAGGAGATAAAGTCCATTTAAAATATACTTCAATAATAACTCAGGAACTTGTGGAAAATAAGTAACAATTAAAAGACTATAATGCAAATGGAAATGAGAGCAGTGTTATTCGTTTCATGAGAGGCATCCACAGTAAATGATCTCTGTGGCCTGAACTGGTCTAGGAGGTTTCATGCAAAATAAAAAAGAAAATTTAGCTAGTTCTTAGAGGAAGAGCAGGAGCAGATTCTTCTTTATATTCACCATAGTTCTTAGAATAGTACTTTACATACAATGATACTTCAGGCAGTAATGATTATTCAGTATAAATTCTGATGGTACAATGGAAAAAATTTAAAATTGCAAGGGAAATCAGCTGTTATACAGTCCATTTTACAAATAAAAAAATTAGAACCAATGTGTTTAAATTTATTGTATCTTCATCATGGTAGCAAATAGATCAAAGATGGAGTCAATGGTATTGATGAGAACTATCATGTGAAGAAAAAAGAAATGTTATATGTGGCTCCAGAAGACATGATAATAAGTAATAGATGAGAATTTCAGATGAGGAAGCATCAGCATGATAAGAAATATTTCAATAAATTAAAGCTATCTTCAAATAGAATCTCTGAAAGTATTCACAGGGAGGTAGTATGAACCCTTGGAGACATGTAAAGAAAGATGATTCATATATTAAGTAAGAGATGGGAATAAATGAACTCTAATCATCCCTTTTAATATCAGAGAATTGTTTTTCTTTTTTAAATTTATTTAATTAATTAAGCAATTAAATTTTTTTTCCTTAAAACCCTTACCTTCCGTCTTGAAGTCAATACTGTGTATTGGCTCCAAGACAGAAGAATGGTAAGGGTAGGCAATGGGGGGTCAAGTGACTTGCTCAGGGTCACATAGCTGGGAAGTATCTGAGGCCAGATTTGAACCTAGGACCTCCTGTCTCTAGGCCTGGCTCTCAATCCACTGAGCTACCCAGCTGCCTCCTTAGAATATTTTTCCATGGTTACATGATTTATGTTCTTTCCCTCCCTTCCTACCACCTCCTGGAGCCAATGAGCAATTCCCCTGGGTTTTACAGGTATCATTGTTCAAAGCCTATTTCCATATTATTAATATTTGTAAAAGAGTGATCATTTAAAGTCAACATCCCCAATCATATCCACATCAAACCATGTGGTCAATCATGTTTTTCTTCTGTGTTTCTACTTCCACAGTTCTTCTTCTGGATATGGATAACGTTCTTTCTCAGAAGTCCCTCAGAATTATCCTAGATCATTGCATTGCTACTAGTAGAGAAGTCCATTACATTTGATTCTGCACATAGATTGTGCCATCTCTGTGTATATGGTTTTCCTGGTTCTGCTCCTTTCTCTCTGCATCAATTCCTGGAGGTCTTTCCTGTTCATATGGAATTCCTCCAGTTCATTATTCCTTTCAGCACTATAATATTCCATCACCCTCAGATATCACAATTTGTTCACCCTTTCCCCAGTTGATGGATGCCCCATCATTTTCCAATTTTTTTGCCACCACAAAGAATGCGTCTATAAATATTTTTGTACAAGTCTTTTTTCTTCTTATCTCTTTGGGATACAACCCTTTGTGCATAATTCCAAATTGCTCTCAAAAATGGATGTACCAATTCACAATTCTACAAGCAGTGTGTTAGTGTCCCAATTTTGCCACATCCCTTCCAACATTTATCATATTGGTCAGTCTGGTAGGTGTGAGGTGATACCTCAATGTTATTTTAATTTACATTTCTCTAATCAGGAGGGATTTAGAACACTTTTTCATGTGCTTATTGATAGTTTTAATTTCTCCATGTGAAACTGCCTATTCATGTCCCTTGACCATTTATCAACTGGGGAATGGCTTGATTTTTTGTGAATTTGATTTAATTCTTTATATATTTGGGAAATTAAACCTATGTCAGAGAGTTTTGCTATAAAAATGTTCTCCCAGTTTTTTGCTTTCCTTCTAATTTTGGTTGCATTGGTTGTGTTTGTACAAAAGCTTTTAATTTGATATAATCATAGTCATTCATTTTATATTTTGTAATGTTCTCTGTTTCTTGCTTGGTCTTAAATTCCTTCCTTTCCCACAGACCTGACAGGTGTACTATTCTGTTTACCTAATTAATTTATGATTTTACTCTTTATACTTATGTCATATACTGATTTTGAATTTATCTTGGTATAAGGTATAAGATGTTGATAGAAACCTAATTTTTCCCATATGGTTTTCCAAATTTCTCAGCAGTTTTTATCAAATAATGGGTTCTTGTCCCAAAAGCTGGAATCTTTGGGTTTATCATATGCTATCTTGCTGAGGACATTTACCTCAAGTCTATTCCATTGATTTACCCTTCTGTCTCCCAGTACCATATTGTTTTGATGACCACTGCTTTGAGTATAGTTTAAGATCTGGTACTGCTAGGCCACCATCCTTCATATTTTTTTACTAGTTCCATTGATATTCTTGATTTTTTGTTATTCCAAATTAACTTTGTTATAATTTTTTCTAATTCTATAAAAAAAGAAAGGGAAAATACAATAAAAAATTACAGATTCAATATGTGTCTTAAAGTGGAGATTAGAGCCACTAGAGAAGGCTGGCATTAAAGTTGGACTTTGAAAATAAATAAAATTTAGATAGATTTAAATTTAAATTAGTGTGGACAGTAGTGACAGATTTTGCAGTTAGAGAAATCTCAAATGGAAAGAAGAAAAGGGAAAAATGAACTCAGATCAGAAGGCTGACACAATTAGTGTAATCAGGTAGAAATAGCAAAAGATTGTCTTTTAAAATATCATCCCATTCTGAAGTTTCAGAAATAAACACTAGAATTTTTATTTTAGTTCTATTTCCCTCAGTTGTACATAGTAGTATAATACTACCTTATTGGCAAAGATTAAATCATTTTTATTTTCTAAACATAATATTTATTCAGTATCTCCCCCTCCCCCCCCAAAAAAACCCCTTACTTTCAATCTTAGAATTAAAACTATGTTTTGGTTCTAAGGCAGAAGAGCAGTAATGGCTAGACAAAGGGATTTAAGTGACTTGCCCAGGGTCACACAGCTAGGAAGTTTCTGAGACCAAATTTGAACCCAGTACCTCCCATCTCTAAGCCTAACTCCCAATAGACTGAATTACCTACCTGCTCGCTCTACAGTATGTTTTTCAAAGGTATCAAAGAGTCATCTTTAATTTTTTCTTTAAGAGACATATTGGTTAAAAGTTTTGATCAGGAAACTTTGAATAGGCATGATATCTTATACTATATCTTATTCATCTTGTTTGGTAGAGCTGAAGAGCTGCAGTTATCACCAAGCCACTCTTCAGTTAAGCATAAAAAAGTAAAATATATTTAATTCATTTAAAGAAACTGCCTATATATCAGAATCATTGCTGTTCTCAGAAATACACATGCACAGACACAAACACATAAAAGTTGTGCCTATATTTTTTGCATATAATATCATTTGAATTTTTAAATTTATAACATGTACATATTGCATATTATATGTACATATATATAAAATATATATATCTTTAAGGTTTGCAAAACATTTTATTACTACTACTATTTATGCTTCTGATACTGCTACTACTACTACCAGTTAGCATTTATATAGTGACTTCTATGTGCCAGACTCCATCCTATGCACTTCACAAATATTATTTCATTTGATCCTCAAAACAACTTTCATACTCACCCTTTATTCCATAACAGAAGGTAGGTGTTATTATTATCCCCATTTGATGAAAAAACTGAGGCAGGCAGGAGTTAAATAGCTTGCTCGGGATCACACAGTTATTCAGTATCTTAAGCAGGATTTTAACTCTGTTCTTCCTACCCCTGGATTCATCACTTCCTAAGAACAGGAATATCATTGAATATGCAGCTGGTGCCTGAAGAAACAAACTAGATAACTAGATTTTCACTGGCAAATATTGTTTGAGGATTCAAAACCTCTTTTATTGTTAGGTTTATATATGATGTTTTCAATTACATATGATCATTGAATACCGTTAGGTACCAATATGGACATCAACTTTATTTCTGGCTATATTGAATCATTTCTAAGAGTCAAATAAGGCCTTTCAAAAAGCCTTGATTAATGATAGAAGTTTATAATTCATATACTACTTATTAACTTCAGAAAGCAAGAAAAAATAAATCAGAGAGATGATAATACATAATCTTCTAAAATATATTAAGGACACTGTGCCATGTTAGTTTTCATTTGTGCACTGCTTTTAATCACCTCTATAATTTTTTTCATGAAAGATTAAATAAAAACACAAAAAGTAATAAGGAATTGCTTTCATCTTTTAAAATTTTTAAGCTTGTTTTAACTAAGAATTATAAATCATCTCTGAAGATACTCATTTTTTTAAAAAATCTTTTAATTAACTCTCAAATTAAATATTGAACTCTATTTGAACTTAAATTCAGCTTGCTTCAGTATAGTTCTAAAGATATACAGATAACATGGTATAGTGAATAGAGGCGGACTTGGAGTCAGGAGGACTGGAATTCTAATCTAACATGAGACATTTACTATTCATAAGAACCTAGACTCATCAGTTAATCTCCATCTGGCTCCTGTTTCATCTATAAAGTGAAAATAATGATTATCACCTACCTATCACAGTTAAAAGGACAAAAATGAAATATTTGTAAAAAAATTATATAATCAGCATAATTTTTATTATTAATGTTTTTAATATTATTTTATTTAATTCTTACTATATGCTGGGCATTATGCTAAGTGCATTATAAATTTTATTTCATTTGCTATATAAATGCTAAGTATTATCAAATTATTAAAATATTATTATTACCTTATTATATTAAAGTATTATATATGGTATCAGTATTGTTATTATGGTTATGGTTATGGTTATGGTTATTATGGCGCCATGGGGGAAGAGGGAACAGTTTTAACCTTATTAAGTGGCCCTTAAAGATAGCTACACAGAAGTAAAATATCCATTGTTGTGGCAAAATACAGCTTCCTTGCAATTTTCTGTTTTTAGCTGTTTGGAGCAATAAACATCTTGAATGGCACATCTACATTTTTATAGGAAGTACTAAACTTTGCTACAGACCTTATTTATTTGACTTAGTGGTTGTTCCTATTCAACTCTCTCTTCAAGATTTCAGATGAACCTGGAAATGATGCCAGCATTTGAAATGTTTTCATTAATGCTGGTGTGTGGGTGGGTGTGAATGCTACTGGAAAATAGAAATTAAAAGGCAAAGGAGGTAAACTTCTATGCATAGACATTTACTCGTCTCTGAAATACACCAATGTTTCTCAAAGATGTTCAAGAATATATTATTTTAAGAAATCAATATTGGATAAGAAATATCATTCATCTGCTTTGTGAGTTATTGACAAGGGCAGAATTTTTATTTTTAAGGAATCAGATTTCATTCCTATCATGATAGGAGGCAAGTGTTTATGGATGACTGGTATCTACCTGGCAGTGCTTATTTTGAAAGCACAAGAGTCCTAAGTAGGATTTGTCTTCACAAGATAAGGTATTTTATTTTTCCCTTCTGAATCTGTTTAACATGGTAATGGATTCAACCTGGTATTATTCTAGTCTGTCTCCAAAGCTTTGTGCATGTTTGTTAATTTGTCAATTGTTCCTTAAACAACATCTTGTCTATTTAATAAACAGTCACAAAAGTCAAGAGAGTCCTGTCCCAGCATGAGTCTTAATTGAACATGTGCTGGATAATAGAATTAAATTCAGAGTAAACAGTTAATGGCAGATGATCCTTCTCTGTTCTGAACAAAGAATGGGCAGGAGTGATTATGTAAAGTAGATGGCATAATGGCAGAATAGTCATTTGTAGCTAATGTAATGTAATATTACAAGGGCCTTAAAGATGCTCTGGTCAAAAGAAACAATATGGGAGGGAGGGGAATGGATTTCCAGAACTTCCTGACATACCCACTTGGTAATCATTAAACAGTATTGAAATAACATAATAGCATTTTAATGAGCATTTGGTGAGTACGAAAATTCCATCCTCATCACTGTTAAAGAGTCCTGATGCACACCAGGCTTTAGGGGATACTTTCAAAATTCTACTACAAAGAATTCTTTTTTTTTTAAAGATACTAAAAGGAATGTTGAAGACAGTGGCACCAGAATGTTAGGAATGGTGGTCCTGAAATGTGGTCAAAAAACTCTGCTAGCAAGAATGCGAAACCCTTATCATGGAAATACTCTGTCTTAAACAGTTTTTTGGTGTGTTTTTTTTTTAACTTTTGTAGTTCATGATTTAGTTTTGAAAGCCGCTAGTTCTTAGGTATGCGAAAATATTTTTAAACATTGATGGTCTACTACATCAGAACTGGAATATGTTAGTTTAGTTATATCTGTGGAGATAAATGGTATTATGTAAAACCTCAGAGCAGATCTTTTAGAACTGGATGACAGGATGACAGTACTGTTACTCACAGTTCAGACTACTACAATGCAAAATGTAATGAGCCATAATGCTATTATTTTTCACTTTAGAATTTTAATATTATGTTTTGTACAGCTCTTAAAATATCATGCATAAAACATCACACAGAGTCCATAGTGAATTATGATTCATAATATGATTTGGGGGAAACAGCCTCACAATTATATGAGAAAATGAAAATTTTTCTCTCTCTCCTCTTTCTTCTTCTCCTTCTTCTTCTTCTCCTCCTCCTCCTCTTTCTTCTTCTTCTTCTTCTTCTTCTTCTCCTTCTTCTTTTCTTCTTCTTCTTCTTTCTTTTTCTTCTTCTTCTTTTTTCTTCTTTCTTCTTCTACTTCTCCTCATCTCTCTGTCTCTCCCTCTTTCTCTCTTTGTATTTCTCTCTCTCTTTCTCTCTCTCTCTTTCTTTCTCCTATCTCCTATCTCTTCTCTAGCCTTTTCTTTTTGATGTACTTACTAGGAAATGTGGAGACCTAAAGTAAGCAAGTCGTTAAAAGACCTTTGATTTCTTATGCTGTTGAGAGTCTGTCAAATGCAACTTATGTATACTTGTTGACTTTGGCATCTACTTAGTAGTAGCACTCTTCTTACCATCTCTGTGGTCCAAAGGGAAAATAGAATTATTTCTATCTAAAATTGACCACTGGATGAATGGGGCAGTGAAAAGCAATAGGAAGAGGAATGCTTATATTATAAGATGGGATATTATACTAGCTATCTTGTTAGAGATGATAGTGATCTATGTGTATATGTATATACACATTAAATAATGTATGTACATGCATATATTATATGAACACACAGTTGAATGCATTTGGCATGTGATATTTTCATAATCCAATTTTTTTTAATATGAAAGAGGTTTTAGTTGATTCTTCATAACTGGAAATTGGTGTGATGGTTTGTCCTTTGTTCAGTCATTTTTCAGTCATGTCTAACCTTTCATGACCTCATTTGATATTTTCTTGGAAAAGATTCTGGAGTGGTTTGCCATTTCCTTCTCTGGATCATTTTATAGATGAAGAAACTGAGGCAAACAAGGTTAAGTCACTTGCCAAGGTCACACAGCTAGTTAAGTGTCTGAGGCCAGATCTGTATTCAGGAAGATGAGTCTTCTTGACTCTAGACTTAGCACTCTATTCACTGTGCTACCTAGCTGTCCTGTGATGGTAGATCACACACATTCTGCATTAGATAATTTTGAAAAAAAAAAAAGAAGGCATATAGTGAAAGGTGAATGAGAAAAACACTATGATGCATCCCTAATGGTATACACATTAAAATGTGCAAACAGGAGAAACATCAAAATTAGCAAATAGGAATGAACATTCAAAGAATTGTTCTCTCAGGTAATGCATCTATGACCTTGTTTAGCACATTTTAGAGAAGTACTTAGCATCACCACCAGTCTGTTAAGGAAATCTCATTGGCTTAAACAAAGAATCCCTCTGATCTTTCTAAATAAAAACAATGTAATGCTTAAAAAACAATTATTAGAAGGATCAAGTCTACACACGAAATGGGCTTTTGAAAATAACTGCTATATTGCGAAAAGCCCTCAAATTCATTACACTTATACTGTAGTGGATTTTTTTAATTAAAGAAAATTAAAGTAATGTTTGCACTAATGAAAACAGAGAATGCCTACTTGCCTGCCGTGAGGGTCTCTAAACAATATATGTTTTCCTCATTCTTTCTCCCTAATCTCTTGCAACCATATCCAAAGAGCAGCTCCACTGGTGTGCAACCAAGCAGGGAAATGATTTGTAGGTTTCAGAAGAATATAGTCAAAGAATTAATGCTATTCAGTTTGTATGTATGTTATCATGAAACCTAAACATCAGGTATGGACTAAGAATCTCCCACGAAGCTGGGATTCCCCAGTAGCAAAAATGAACATTAATATCATACTGAGAGGCTGTGACATTAGTAGGAATCCACATTAATAATAGTGTGAAGGCTGTGGTAGAGGTAGGAGGGATGAACTAGCAGTGTGTTGAATTACCACCCCTATTCTAAGCCTTAGGTTCCTTATCTGCAAAAAAGAAGAGTCTGGACTTAATTATTCCTTATGGAAATCTAAGGAAATAATTTCCTCTTAGCGAAAGACACTAGAACAGAGCTTTGTTGTTATTCGCTTGTTTCATTCATGTCTGATTCTTCATGAGCTCATTTAGGGTTTTCTTGGCAAAGATACTGAAGTGGTTTGCCATTTTCTTATCCAGCTCATTTTATAGATGAGGAAACTGAGGCAAACAGGGTCAGGTGACTTTCCCAGTATCACACAGCTAATAAGACTGAATTTGAACTAAAGAAGAATCTTCCCAATTCCAAATCCAGTGCTCTATCCACTGCACCTCCAAGCTTAATTTTGCCAATATCAATTTTAGGGCATGTTTGAGTTAATCATCATTCCACAGATTTCATAAGAGTTCTTCATTTGCTTTTTGAAGCAAAACTCTACAAATTGCTCTTTATTGCTAATCAGAAAGGAAAACAATAATATGAGAATGACTAGCAAGATTTAATACTTTGAATGAAAATACCTGAAATGATTCGTATTTATAGAAGATCAACGATGTTCCTAATTTTTGAGGTGCTGAACATAAATGCATTTCTGGAGCGACATTTCTCTTAGGATTTACTGGATATTTCAACCAGTACTTATATTGTTTAGTAGTTCTGTTTAATTTGACTGTTTGCAAGAAACAACTCATTCTTATTTCAGAGAGAAAAATGTAGACTGCATGGCACCAGGGAAATGTGGAAAATCTACAGTATGAATGTGCTTCCTAATTAAAAATGTAACTGCGAAATGTCAAATCATCTATGTGAAAAATGCTAACAAAACATTCATTATAATGTGGTATGATTTAAAAGACTATAAGAAGATAAAAAATAGATTTATTTCTAGGAACAATTATAGAACTGGATAGGTTTATGTCTCCTTTGTAGGTGGCATAAAGATATTTTAAAATAGAACTTTAATCATAAAAGAAAGAAAATTATTTGGACTCCATCAATGTGCATATGAGGTCACATGCTGAATAGTAAAAAAAATGTGTTTTTTTAGATTTGAAATTACTATTAGAAAGATGATTTCTGATTTTTTGAAATTGAGAAAAATAAGTTAAAATTGCACAAATGTACTATTCTTAATAGAAATTTTATGTCTGCAACATATCAAAGCTGGAGATTATTGTCATGTGTTAATAATCAATAGAAATAAAAAGAGAATGTAAAAGAAACTAAAAGAGTGATTGTTATAATCTAAATTTAAATATATAAAGATTTCCTTTACTTTACAGGCAAAAAAAAATCATGCTACATACATCCTATTCTCTCTACTTACAGACTGCCTATCTAGTTCAAGGCCTCATCACTTTTTACCTGGTATTACATTAGCCTCCTAATTGTTTTAATTGCTTCAAGTCTCACATCCCTCTAATCAATCCTCCACAAAGCTGCCAAAGTGATGTTCCTAAAGCATAGACCTGACTGTGTTCTCAGAAAATTTCATTAGTTCTTTATGACCTACAGGATCAAATGTAAACTTGGATTTTTGAAATGTAAAGCCCTTTTATGAATTCTGTTGTCTAACCAGATTTTCCTTCTTACTCAGCTTCTATTGCAGTATTCCATCTCTCTTCTTGCTGTCTTGGCACTGATTATCCCCCCTTTCCTTCCTCATATTCACTTCTTAGAAATCCTAGTTTCCTTCAAAACAACTCAAAGGCCAACTCATACATGACCTTTCCTTTAGCTTTACCCTTCTCCCATTACCTCTCTCTCTTCCCACAATTATTTCATATTTTACACATATTATGCAATACTTATTGTTTATAAATGTTGTTATTAACCCTCCAAGAAAATGTAAGTTCCTTGAAAGTAGGCATTGTTTCATTTTTGTTCTTAGAATCATGTGCCTGACTGCTATTTCTGGTCACTCTGATTAATGGAATTATAGGACTGAGATTTACGCAGTCTAAGTTGCATGACTAAATAGATTTTTTTTGAGTGTTTAATGGAAGGATCCTGGAAATTCTGATGGTTTTTTTTTCCTCCATCATTGACTTCCAGGTTTTCCTATGAAGTGAAAAGAAAATAAGTCCAATACTGTCATAGAAGAAAGACATATTCTATGCTCTACTTTAAGTGTTTAGAGTTGGCAGAAATCAATTTGTTTAGCCATCTCATTTTGTAGACAAAGAAACTGAGACCAAAAAGAAAGTATTTAAGCATGTCCAAAGCAGGGATTCTCTAAGTAATATCCAAGGATCCCCTAACGAAGGTCTCTGAAAAACATTCAGGACATTAGTGCTGTCAAAAATATTTTCATAATGAAAACTAAGATGTTTTCATTTCTGATAGAGTGAATTTTAAAGAGCTATAACCTACATTTAAAAAAAAACTCTTGGGGATCCTCAAATAAACTTTAAGAAGGTAAAAGTGTCCTGGGAACAATAATTTTGAGACCTGCTTCTGTAGACTAAAGAAAAAAAAACACTCAACCAAGAAACAGAAAATAAGAACTCTTATTAATTCTCCTGTGGTGTATGGATAGTTAGTTTTGTGACTTCAGATGAGTCATTTAGTTCATTTAGAAGGGAAAAGGGTTAGACAAGATAATTTTTCAAGGCCATTTCAGCTTCAAAATTCTCAAATTTTATGATTTGAGAAGAAATCTGTATGATTTCATAGCTATATAAAGGAAAAGGTAAAAAGTAGAGCTGGATAGGCATTTTCCTGAACTCCATCCTCCATTATTCCACATTGACTGAAAATCATTTTCCTAGCTCAGTTCTTTATTTCTAGTTTAATATAAAATAGTCAAGTGACACCTATTTGGATGTAATAAGGATTTTTGTTTTGTTTCATTTTGTTTTTAAACAAGAATTTTTTTTAAAATTGAATAATAGATACCTATTTGGTTATTGTAGCAGTTGGGTGTTTTATGAGTTCCTATCTTATGAAGTGTGAAAAACAAATTGCTTTTTTTAATCAAGAAAAATATATTTCCAGATATGTACAGAAATGTAATAAATATGTTAATTAAACTTAAATGCTGGGATTGTTGTAGTTTTTCCTTGATCATTTACATAAACTACCCTGATAATATTCAACTAGAAGAAAATTGTTCTGTATATTAGCTTAGACTTGTTAATTTGAAGGTTTTGATTAATTGATAGCTTTATTAATTAATAGTTTGGCCCAATGTTACAAAAACAAAGCTTTGGACAGTTGGTAAATAGTTGGTCGTGATCAGGAATTAAAAGTGAAGGAGAAGGGACAGTCTCAGGAATTGTTCCAAGCACAGTTGTTAATTATTTCTAATCAGGCATTTTATTGCATCATTCTTTAGACATTTAGTCAACTATAATAAATAATAATTTAGTCAACTTTCTTGAAAACATGAACAAACACAATACATAGTACTAAATTTTTATAAGTAGAAATGAAAAATATTGTGAAATTATGCTCAATTATTTAAAAGGAACTTATCATTTGCCATGCAGAAATTGTGAATTTACTGGTTATTTAGTTCAGATAAATTCTGTTATTATTCCCATCTTAAAGGGGAGGAAATTGAGGCAGACAGAGGTTAAGTAACTTTCTCTGGTCTATAACTGAGGCCAGATTTGAACTTGAAGCTTCCTAGGGCAATTAGGTAGCACAATGGAAAGCATACTAGACCTAGAGTCAGGAGGACCTGTTTCAAATGTGGCTTCAGAAAATTCCTAGTTGTGTTACCCTTGGCAAGTCACTTAACCCAGATTACTTAGCTCTTGCCACTCTTCTGTCTTAGAACTGATAACAAGACAGAAAGTAAAGGTTTAAATTTTTTTTAAATCTACAGAATTCCAAGGCCAGTGCTCCATCCTTGAATAGCCAGTTATGACAATTCTTAACATTTAAATAGAAGTTGACTCCTTGCTCTGATGTAAGTCTACCACTCTCTAATTCCTAAATGCTCTCTCTTTGAGTAAAGTTAAAGATAAAGGATATGTTTAAAAAGAATAAGGCCACAGACTTTGTATTATATGTATTATGTACTATAGTACCATGTCTGTTACTGGGTTACATGGTAAACCTTGAGGAAAAAATAGACTTGGGAACAACAGTGGTATAGGGAAGAAGATTTCCCTAATTCCTTAGAGAATTAGTTGCTTCAGCCCAAGTCATAACTGCTTTTCCAGTATTGCTGCTGCAGAGACCCTCTCACCCTTTTCAGTCCTATTTTCAGTTCTTTCTTCATTTTCTTCTGTTGAGTTGTCCCTATATTACCAATGCTCTCCTGTTCATGAAAACAGTTTTCCAGTTTTTATCAAGGGGATATCTCCCTGTCCCTTCCTTTCTATCAGTTCTTTTATATACTCTGGGAAGCCCTATAAAAACTCTTGGATATAACTCAAAACCTCTTCTGGCTCAAAGATCATAGCAGGACAAATCATCCTCAGAGTTAAAAGAAATGATTCTCTCCCAAAACTATAAATCCAAGAATACCACTTAGTTCTCAAACTCCTATTGCATTAGTAAAGTACATTAATAATTGAAAGCTTGCTAGAATTTCTCAGTGCTATTCACTATGCAAATTGAAATCGTATAATTTATAAGTACAAGATATTTGAGAATAATCTTTAAAAAACGTGATTTTTTTCCTCAACCCTAAGTATATTAGTAAAAACAACTTTCAAAAAGTTTGTAATAAATAATAAATTGACCAATAAGGAGAATAGGTCAAATTTTTACATAATTTTGCAAAACAATATTATCAGAAGAGGCATATTAGTAAAATTAGACAGAAAATTTGGATGTTTATTCTCAAATATAAAACTGAGAATAAAAAAGTGAATTATAGTCTGGCTAAATAAAACTTACCTGGATGTACAATATATTCAGACTTTGGCAATGTATAGATTAAACATTGGGCTAAATAAATGTTTTATTGTTCAGTAAGATACCACATGTCCTAAAAATATATACAATGATCGAATAATTTATTACATATATATATATATATATATACACAAGTATATATCTTACATATTCATCAAGGAGAATTAGTTCTGATACTACAAACAAAGCAAAAATAACTTACATGAATGAAATAAACCAAGCAATTGTGTCATTATAATCATATATTTTCTATTGAAAACTTTATTATGTAGATGTATCACTGATGAATGATGTGATCTTTTCCGTGACAACTACAAATAAGAAAACATTGCACATAAGAACTTGGATATGTAAAGAATTAACACAAATACAGAAGTAGTAGATATAATTCAATGGATAATAAGTCAAAAGATATGAATAAATGATTCTCAAAAAATTGGATATTGTTAACATTCATATCACAAAAATAGTCTACATTAGTCACAGTAAGGTGATTGAAAGTCATAATAATGCTAAGCAAATTGGTAAAGATGAAAAAGTAATAATAATATTGGACAAGTTACAGTAAAAAGACACTTTAATACACTGTTGTTGAAGCAGGATATTGGTACTTTCTGGAAAGCAATATGGAGCAATGCAGAGAAGGTGACTACGAGTTCCATAACCTTTGAAACATAAATTGCATTGTGAAGCACATAACCCAAGAAAATCAATAGCAAAAAAAGAAAGGCCCCCACATACATCAAAATATGTTTAGCAATACATTTTATAGTAGCAAAGAACACGAAATCAGGTTATTGGACTTCTCATTGGAGCAGGGATGACTAAAACATAAAAGTACATGTATATGATATGATATTCCTATTTAGTTTTTTAAACGAATATGAAGAATACAAGGTCATTTTATTATAATGATTTTCCAGATTACATTTCAAAACAATATTTAATATTTTCTGACATGTTGCAATTCCTATTCTCTTTCTCCCTCCCACACCGCCCACTTTCTCAATAATTCAGGTTATATGATATAGGTTGTACATATATTATCATATAGTACATATTTCCATATTTGCCATGTGGTGAAAGAAGATACATTGCTTACACTAGAAAAATGAATTTGGCAATTTTTCTTCCTTGGCTATTTTCTGAAGAGTTTATATAGTATTAGAATTGATTTTTGCTTAAATGTTTAGTAAAACTAATTTGTGAATCCACCTGGCCTTGGGAATTTTTTTCTAAAGGAATTCACTGATAGCTTGTTCAATTTCTTTTCCTGTAGTGGGATTGTTTACTCTATTTCCTCTTCTGTTGTCCTGGGCAATTTACATTTCTTTAAATATTCATCTATTTCACTTAGATTGTCATAGTTATTGGCATATAAATAGGCAAAATTACTCCTAATAATTGCTTTAATTTCCTTTTAATTCATTGTAATCTCAACCTTTACATTTATAATTTGTTTTTCTTATTTCTTTTTCATCAATCAATAGTTTATCTCTTCTATTGATTTTTTTCATAAAAACAATTCCTTGTATTATTTATTATTTTAATGGTTTTCTTACTTTCAATTTTATTAATCTCTCTTTGGATTTTCAGGGTTTCTCCTTTGGTGTTAATTGGAGGGTTTTAATTTGTTCATTTTCTAGTTAATTTAGTGCACACCCAATTCATTGATCTTCTCTGTCTCTGTTTTGCTGATATAAGCATTTAGACATCTCCTAAGAATTGCTTCAGCTGCATCCCCCAAATTTTGATATGTTGTCTCCTAGTGATTCTCTTTAATGAAATCTTAGTTTATTTCTATGATTTGTTCTTTCACCCATTCATTGTTTAATATAAGCTTATTTAGTTTCCATTTGATTTTATTTGTGGTTTTTTCCTCCAACCTTTTGTTCAGTTTAATTTTTACAGCTTTATGGCCTTAAAAGGATATATTGAGAAAGAAATTTATGAATACAAAATGAAGTAAAAGAAACCCATGAAATAAATAAACATAATGACTAATATAATATAAAATAAAAACAAAACTAAATAATTTAAACTAAATACTGTGAAATCATAATTTGGCTCAAAAAAGAGATATGAAAAGGTATGTCCTTCCTATCGTTTTAGGAGTGTTCATTGTGGGTATGATATATTATTGACCTTGTTGATTTCTTTTAATGTATTGATTAGTTTTACAGAATTTCCATCTTTCTAAGGAGATAGGAGAAGAAAATATAAGAAAATGTAGATGATATGAAAACAAGTGCAATCAGTACAAATTCAATTTTAAAAAAAAGATTGAGAAATTTGATCTCCACAGTGGATGGTGGAGAGTTATCATCATATTTTTTTTTACTTCTTCTATTCCATGACTAATATTGGAAATGTTTATATTTTTACTTCTTGACTACTAACATCTGTTCTGAAGGATCAAAATTCAAAGATTCCATCAGAGCATCAGCAAGCCAATGGAGGGATATTAAGAATTCTGCTGTTGTTTCTCCCACTTTGCCTACTTCATTTTATATCTCTGGAAAATAGTAAAAATTTTTATTTTAAAAATGTATATTTAGTGCATTAGGTTCTCTCATCTCAGTAGTTCTATATTAAACTCTGGGATTTCTGTGCCCCAACAGCAAAACTAGGGTCATATGTCTTTATTTTGAGCAACACTCAAATTAATCCTGTTTTTACTTTCTAACAGTTCCCATCTCATTTTCTGAACAGTTTGTCTTTCTATGAGTTTCTAACTCTATTTTGATCAATAGAAGTATTTTTAACTACATGATTCAGTTCCATTTAAGGAGTCTGAAGAATAAGAATTTTAGTTACCATTAATATAAGTGTAAAGGATAACATGCCCTCATATGGCTTTGTCTTCACACAAATTTTAAGATAGCATACTATCCTAAAATACATATTTCATATGTCTATCCCAAACTAAACTTGAACATAGTTTGGCTCATCTAATTTTTTCCTGAAAGGAACCCATTTCAGTCCTAATTTTTGAAATATGTTATCATATTTCATGTTGTTGCTAGAGACAGCACAGAAGTTGTGTCCTCATTTCAAACTGACTCAGAATCCAGAATTATCTGATTGAATCAGAACAGAAAGCAATTATTACTTGCCAAAATGAGTGCAAAAAATGTGTTGTTCTCTCTAAATGAAAAAGAATAGGCCAAGTAGTTCCTTCCCCTTTTTTGGAAATAAATATATCTGCCCAATCAAGTTATTTTTTTTCACAGCAAGTGAATAGCTAATTATAATTATCTCTAGTCTCAACAAACCTGAGTTTTTCACCTGCTTTCATTTCAATCAAATTGCTCCTTATACTGATACTGCTGGTTAGGTAGCTTCTTGCTTTGTATCATTTTCATCTTGCATGACAGCCTAGAAGATCATGTAATTTCACATAAGATATAAATATAAAGACTTAAATCCTGGCTCAGACACATAATAGCTATGTGATCCTGGACATATCACGTGTTTGGGACTCTATTTCCTAATTTGAAAAATGAGCACGAAGAACTTGGTGACCTTTATGATTTTCCTTTCCAAACATATTTACTTTTCCTTTTAAAACATACAAATATTTAACTGTTTACCAGCTCCAAATAAACAATCCCATGACACTTTCTTCTTGTGAATTTCAACAATTTCATTCAATTTTTTCCCCACACAATTAATTATTCCTCTTATAATAATGGATTCTTCTTTTAACTCACTGTCCTCAATAGTATTTTACAATAGTGCCCCTATACACTTGAAGTAACTTCTTATAATGTTGAACTTTTGACCCATGCCTGTGATTTCATTAGTATAGATCACTATTGATGTAATAATTCTCTTCACCAATGGAGAATGACAAATCACCTGCACTTAAGTTTGGAGGGAGTTGCCTCTGGAACTGAGAAACCAAGTGATTTGTCCCTATCACAACTTCATATTGTCAGGGGCAGTACTTAACCCCAGTCTTCCTGACTCAAAGATCATAACTCTATCCATTTCACCAGTTGTCTATCTGAATAGCTTAAATGCGCAAGCTTTTCATAGAGTCATGCTTATATCCAATTGTTCTCAAATTCTCACCATTTTGATGCTCTTAATTAAAAATATAATCTCATAAAGGGCATTATCCTGTCTTTGAAAATGGAACTTCTTATCTAAAAATATTTAGAGCAGCTCTTTTGGTGGTGACAAATAATTGGAAATTGAATATATGTCTGTCAATTTGGGAATTGCTGAATGAGTTTCTTGTATATAATTATGATTATAATATAATAATATTGAGCTATAAGAAATGTCAAACCAGATGGTCACAAAAAAACCTGGAAAGACTTTTATAAAGTGATATAAAGTGAAATGAACAGAACCAAGAAAATGGTGTACATAGTAACAGCAATAAAGTATAATGATCAGCTGTGAATGAGTTAAAAATTATCAGCATTGCAAGGATAACCTGAAGGTTAACTCCAAAGATCTCATAAAAAAAAGGACGTTCATTGCCATAGAAGGGATTGATGAAATCTGAATATAAACTGAGGCATGCCATTCTTCACCTTGTTGCCTTCTTGATTTTTTCTCTACTACAAGTGATAAGTGTCTTCTTTAACAAGACAAAAATAGAACTATGTATTGCATGATAGGAAATATACAACCTATATCATCTTGGGGAGGAAGCTAGGGTTGGAAGGAGAGAAAAATATAAATCACAAATGTCAGCAAACAATTATTAAAATTATAAATACATGTAATCTGGAAAATATATAAAAATAAAATAACAAAAATGTGTCCTTTTTAAGATATATGAAAAAGTTAAGAAACAGAGGCCTTAAAGGGTTTTTCCTCTTGGGATTATGGACACAGATATGTATATGTAATATACATATACATGCATACATACATATGTCTATATATATATATATGTATTTATATGTAGCAGATGACTTTCTCCTAGCAAGGATCTTACCCCAGAAAACTTGTATAGTACCCTTGGGACAGCATACAGATTTATAAGAGTACATAATATATGACATATAATCAAGAGATAATCTAATCTTATTAGTTAGACATCATAGACAAACTGTGGACTTCTTGGCGCCAGATACATAGAGATTCTTACCTTGGATCCTGCTTCTTTCAACACTGTTTCTTTCATAAATTTATATTTCCAAAAGAGAGGCATAAGGGGGGAAAATATGAGTGAGGAAAGACATGTAAATTCAGTAATATAGAAATACTATAACAATCATTGAAATAGACGATTTAAAATTTGATAATTATGTGAAAGTATAACAATGCAGTAACATACTAAAATGCTTGGGATACTGCCATGGCAGCAATCAAACATTTCTTAAACAACTACAGTATTTCAGGTGGTATTCTCGGAACTGGTATTAAAAGGAAAACAAAAACAAGAAGAAACCCCCTACTCATGGAGCTAACATTTGAAAAGATTGATAACTGACCTAATGATAAACTTTTAATTATCCTGATCCCTCCAAAATGTATTCATAATGGAGAAGAAATAAAAATAATTTATCAAAATGTACACAATCATTTCCTTGCATTAATTAAAATTTAACAAAATTAATGATTGCATATGAAATATGGGAATAAGAACTGGACTATGATTCATTTAAGGAATTCCTTTTACCAGTGAAGTTCAACAGCTCTGTAATTTAGAATCATAGAATGAGTATAGGCTAAAGAACTGGGAGTTTAAGTGTCTTTTAGGGTCACTTAACCACTATGTGCAAGAAGAAGAATTAGAAAACAGGTTATTCTAGTTTTAAGACTAGTTCTCTATTTAGTATGCCACATTGTCATTCTTAAATGCACAATTCCCAAATGAACAGACTTTGAACTAGAGAAAGGAATAATCAAAGATAAAACTCCTTAGTCCAAATAGATTTATATGAAATGTTTAGAGATATTTATACTACAGATGCCCCTTAATCACTGAGAAAATAATCAACCTAGCTTCATTTATGAATCAATTTCTTCTTAACATTTAAAACATGCAATTCAAAGAAAAAGAAATATTAACTGATATTAATGAATGTTGGTATTTTAAATTTTTAATATTTCCTTTTTATATCACCTATGTATTTTTAAGAGTCAGCCTTTGCTATAGTAAACAACTACGAAAGAGAGAATTAAACCAAATTAACTAAAAAGTCACCTGAATTGAATATTATATGCAGTATTCCATTACTCATAGTTGCCCCCTAGACAAAGAAAGGAGGGAACTACCTTTTCTCATCTATTTAGGGCAAAAGGATTGGTCATTGTAATTAGATAGTATATATTTTACATATAATTTTTCTTTTAAAATAGGATTTTTGTTGTATAAATTGCTTTCTAGTTTGTGAAACACATTATCCCTTCCTTGTATGTTTTTCTGTATTCTTCATGTTAATTATTTCTTACTATACAACAGCAAAATACTTTTATATTTGTGTGCAACACTTTGATTATTCATTTCTCAAAACAATTGGTATCTACTTTCCTTCCAGGACTTTGCACAACATGTGTTTGCATAATTATTTTGGTGTATAAAGAAACTTTCTTTCTACCTTTGGTCTCCTAAAGGTTTTTATCCAGTCATGAGATCTTTAGGTCAAAACATATGAACTTATTTAGTCAGTTTCTTAGCATCATCTTAAAGTGTGTTCTAGAACAGCTGAACCAATTTATAACTCGAATGAGTACATTAGTGTGCCTGTCTTTCCATAGCATATCCAACATTGACTATTTCCATTCTTTATTGTCTTTATTGTTCTATAGGTGTGATGTGAAACCTTTTGACTATTTTGCTTTGAATTTCTTTTATAAGTACTCATTGGGAAGATTATTTCAGATTGTCCTCTTGAGAACTATATGTTTAAATTTGTTGACTACTTATCATTTAGGATATGGGTCTGTCTTGTATATTTATGTTTGTTTCCTAAGTATATTGTATATAAAAGACTTGCCAGACATACATAATTCAAATATTTTTCCCAATCAGTGTTTTTTTTCTTTTTATTCTAAGTTCACTGATTTTGTTTTAATATTTTAATTTCATAGGATAAAAATTATATCTTATCTTTTGTAATCATTTCTATCTCTTTTTTAAGAACGCTGCCTCCAGCAATAGATGTAAAAATATTTTGTGTCTCTGATTTTTTTATAAATGTTATAAACTTCACTTTTTAAAGTTTCATTAGGTTATAGTAGCATATGGTAGAGCATATTTCTCAAATCCATAATGGAAAGTAGCTCAGAAGTCCATGAACAAAAACAAAAGATTTCAAAAGTGAGAAATCCTATGAGACTCTTCCCAGAAAGCAGTTACCACTGTTTTCTGAGTAACTCACAATAGCAGCAAATTTGTCAAAGTCCAAATCTCTTGCCTTGCCAGAGAATGGCTTTAGTCCTTCATGTTTTGTACAGTCTGTTGGATTGGAAGGAATATCTTCCCCATTCAAGAGGTACACTATCAAGGAAATCTCCCTTTACTGGGCAGGGAGTAGAAAAATGGAGGACTGATTAGAACAGTCTAAGGGATATACTTTTTGAAACTCTCAAACTCAAGATAACATTTTAAATAGTCCCTAAGGCATGTAAGGCATGTTATATGAATTTTTAGGAATTCTCTTTTATTTGTGCCTTGAAAAAAATGGTAGAGCATGAGAAAGCTCAGAAGTTGAGGTCCCTGAATTCCCTTTTCAGACTTTCTAGGCAAGCAAAATGAGTTCACCATATCCTTCTTCAAATCACCATTTTCTTCTCCTTAATTTAGGTACAACAAAACCATCCTCTACCCCTATAAGGAACATTAAGTCTTGGAAGTCAAAAACAGGATATGACTGAGCTGTTTCATAACTCAAATTTATAGATCATATTGTAAAAGGAAGCTCCCTTGACAAGTCAGTACCACTGGAATCTCAGTCACTAGTCAGAAGCATGTCAAGCTGACAATGTGAAGGTAGAGAACATGTCCACATCCAATGGGGATAACTTATAGACTATAGTCCTTGCCTTGAATTTTCATCCAATTAATTATGAAAACTCAACAAATATTTCAGAAGTTCTTTTCATTAAACACATAAAAGGAAGGGAGAGGAAAAGACCTTCTTTTCGAAACTAATCAGAAGGAATGATATAAATATAAAATCTAAATCTTTATTCCAATATTCTAAATTGATTTAGAAGTTACATTGAAAATGTTTCTATTTTATTTGAAATTATTTAGCAAAAATTGATTTCTATCAGAGAGGCAACATGATCTTCAGAATCAGGAGTACATAGCTACAAATCACATCATAGTTGTATTACTCTTCATTTGCCTCTTAACCTCTCAGTGACCAAGTGATTTGTAAGGCCATTAAGTTTTAGAAAAAGGACCAAAATGCACTGACTGAAAACGTTTTTTTACCAGTTACAGGCAAGATCCAAAAATAAATAAATATGTTTCCACCTATTCTGTCTCTTTAGGTATGCTCTAACAGGAAAAACTATTTTTTCAAATATTCTAAGTATCTTTTTTTACAGTTTTCATTAAACATATTTTATCTCTACTGTGCTTATTCCATCCTTGATGCAAGGAAGCTTTTTAAAATCTTGGCATTGGGACACAAAACTACTAGTAATATTAGAGACTATTTGTGATATTAATTCCTTATTCTGTGTATAATTCTTAACTGCAAATTTTTGACATATGCTCTTTGCAATAGGTACAACTTGATATTGACATATTTAAGCCTCTATAATAATGAAGCATTACCCAGGAATCTTGTTCATTTAGCCTTACATAGATCTTTACTGTTTGACAGACAAGTGGAAAAGAACTGAAAAGAAAGAAGAAAAATGAGAAAATCTCTAAAAATCTTTCAGTATTCACAGTTATTTTTGTTTCCTTCACTGCATCAGTTTGTTTTCTGCGAAACTCTTATACTGCTGTCTATTTCAATTATATAAAAATTACATTGTCATTAGGAGTCATGATTATCAGCAGGATTGTTTCACTCACAGCTAGAATATTTCCCATTAAATTATCTTGAAATGGAAAATAAATAAGTCAAAATATAATGCTTGTGTTGTCTTATCTAAATAGACAATTTGTTCGTTATCATCATCCCTTCCATTTAAGTCAATATAAAAGGTAATAATATCATCTATATTCCTTGATAAAAGTCATTGGCATGCATTGACCAATCAATAAGCATTTATGATTTCTCCAACATTCTGCTAGGTACTTAGGTTTATAAAAACAAAAACAAAAAAAAACAAAACAAAGAACATTTTCCTGAGAAGGGAAATTATGTTCTGTTGTATTGGTATAAATAGCATATATAATATTATATTTTAGGTAGACATAAGTATTTTATGCATACATATTTATGTATGCCTATAAATGTGTGTCTATACATATATTGCCACATATCCAATAAATAATATTATTTAAAGGAGCACTTGTAGCTGTATGAGAGATTATGAAGAACACATCATGAGGTGCCTTTTTAAGAGATCTGGAGGAAACTAGTGGTTTTGAGAAGTCAAGAAAAGGAAATAGTGTATTGTAGGTGTAGAAGATAACACCATTTTGTGACAGAATATCAAGTTGAATTATGATGCATTTGCCTACAAGATATAAACTCTTGACACTAACTTGCAATATCACATGTGACTTCAGAAAAGTCCCTCAACATCCAAGACTTCCAGTTTCCTCATATGTAAATCAAAAGTTTGGATTAGATAATCTATTAAAATCTCCTACCTCTAAAATTTCTCGTTGCCAATTATAAATAACATGTAATAAACTAAAGTTAAGGATATCTTGGTTTTTGTCCTTTTTGAGATCATGATAAAGCTTACAGAGATTCCCACAAATCTTTAGTAGTGGCATCAATAACAGATTTCTGTGCTTTGAAGAACTGTTGCTTTAATTTAGAATGGCATATCTATTATTTTGAATCTTCATCAAGCTAAACCAAATCAACAAGCACCCACTATGTATCAGATATTATATTAAGCAATGAGGATATAAAGAAAAGAAAAAATGTTCACAAGAGTTCATATTCTAATTGTGTAAATAATAACCTGCATCCTATTCAAATAAGCCATATACAGGATAGCATGGAATTAATTGCAGAAGGAAATCATGGGTATTACAGGGGACCATGAAAGACTTACAGAAGGTGAGAGATTCTGTATGTCTCATAGAGATCTTAAACTCAATATTATCTACCTATCTTCTGCAAAATAAATTTTTAAAAAACACACTTTCCTGGTTTTTTATAACCTTAATGCCTTCCCTCAGTGAATATTTTCAATTTATCATATAAATATTTCTCTATGGAGATATATGTGCACGTATACACAAATATGTTTACATTTATGTATATATGTGTAGTATATTCACACATATCTTGTTTGTAGATAATTGTCTGCATGTCATCTCCTCTATTAGATTAATTTTCAGAGTATTTTCAACCTTTTTTTTAATCTTTTGAATCCCCAGCACTTATCACAGTGTCTTATACATATTAGGCATTTAATAAATTATTTGTTAGATTGATTGATTAATTGAATCTTGAACAAAATTAGAGAAATTAGGAGGTTGGAATGAGAGAGACAAATATTCCAGGCAATAAAGACAGTTAAAATGATGAGTTCAGAGATAGGGTGTTTTGTGTTAAGAATAGCAAAGAGACCAGTGTTATTGAATCATAGAGTAAACTGTAAGAAGACTGGGAAGGAAAGAAGGGAGGCTTGTTAAAGGGGGTTAAAATTCAAGCAAAGTATTGTGTATTTGATTCTGGAAGTAATAGGGAGCCATTGACATTCACTGAATAGACCTGAGCTTCGGTAGTGCCACTTTTAATGGTGGCAATGTTAGATGAGTTAAGTAGGCATATGGAGAGATGTTTCTCAAAGAGATGAGATGTGAGAGATGAGGGAAAACAAGGAGCATAGAATGGTATTTATATCATGAAGCTTGGTGTTTGGGAAGATGATAGAGACCTAGACTCTAAAGAGCTGTTCAGTGTGTTCAGACAGATCTAATACCTCTGGTGTAAGGGCTCGCCAAACACTCTTCAGGCTTTCTTTCCTCCCTCTGGCTCCAAGAAACTATGGCATGTTCACCAGCCACACACTGCTAAACCATCTTGGCAGATGGGCTAAACCAGTTGGAGGAGAACCAACAGAGCTCATAGCCATCTATTAGTTAGGGATGTCATTAGACAACCAACAGGGCTCAGACCCATCTATGAATTAGGGAGGGTTGTTGGATAACTGATAGGGCTCAGACCTATCTATGAGTTAGGGTGGTTGGAGAGCAACTAACTGGGCTCAGACCTACCTCAATTATGGAAAGTCTTCTTCCTCTGGAAGTGGTAGGTGAGAAAAATTTATTCCAATGGCCACAAAGAGGGTTGACACAGGAGCCAAGAAGCACTTAGAGCTTGGTCAGACATTGACGATGCCAAGGTAATCTACTTCCTCCCAATTTTCACCACTCACCTTGACTTTTATCCTGGTCTTGGATTCTGTTGACTCTGGATGAGAGAGTGAAGCTGACAACTTTGTTCTACTCTGCCTCACTTAAATCCATTTTATGACCAAGTGAAAAAATACTAGTGATGTCATTTTGGTCCTCTACAAGAATGAAGGACAACAATCAACCAAGCAAACTATAATAGGGAATTTAGGAAAGATGAGATGTTGGAATGAAATAGAATATATTCGGATTTAATATATGTTGAGTTTAAGAGACTTCTGAGGTATATAGTTTAAAACGTCCAATAGATGGTAAGAGATGCAAGATTAGAAGTCAGAAGAGATGTTAGGGACAGATAAATATATCTCAGGATCATCTGCATAGAAATGATATTTGAATTCATAAGATATGATGAAATTACCAAGTGATATTTTATAAAGGAAGATGAGAAGGGGCCCTTGGGATAATTCACAGTTTCTCAAAATGACCTGGAAATATTCAGTAAAGGAGATGGAGGAGTAGTTAGATAAGTAGAAGGAAAACCAGGAGAGAGTATCTAAGGTTGATTTCACAGTGCAGACACAGCCCATTTATGGATCCCCATTCAAAGTCTTTCTAATTTTGTAGGACCTTCTCTAGAGACTATATTCCATCAGTACAGTCTTGCAGAGAGCACTGTAATACCTCCTCACATGATGAGACATCCAAATAGTACTTTAAGCAAGTTTTACCCTAGCCCCAACTTCAGTATGTTATTGTTAATTAAGCTATCTTGAAAACACTATTGAAATATTTTCATCATTCATGTTTGGGATGTCCCATGTTGTCCCAGTAGACTTTTTCACAAAATATTATTGCTTCTTTAGGGAAGGTTAACATACATACAGCAAGGTATTATTGACATTTTGATATATTTGAAATATATAACCTGCTCAATTTCTCCTCAAAATTGCATCTTTGGAGAGAAATTAGGAATATAGCTCTTTAATCCCTACTTATAAGAGTTGTTTTTAATTAATTTTTTCTTAAATGCCTTTTTATTTGAAAAAAGGTTTTTGCAGAATTGTTATTTTTCTCATAGTCTGACTTTCCCCACTTATTATAAGTCTTTGGAGAAAAAGAATGTCCAGAGAATTAAGTGAATCTTCTTTTAAAAACCACAAGATTCAATTTGCCCCATGATATACTTAAGGAATTCAATTAACCTTTCATTATTTCATATGGTATAGATTCAATTTCACAAATGGATCTTTAATGTAAACGATTTATATTTCTCACCATGTATTTCCATTCCTGGCTGCTGAAAGCAACATTTAAAAATTAATTATAGGGCCTGAAATGGAAAGTTATACGCAGTGTGTATAATGGTACCAGAAAAGGGGAGCTTAGGATAAACTGAAAAAATTGTGGTTACCTGAAGCTTCCTTACATAAGTAAATTGCCAAGTCAACATTTAAATTATAAAACCAGTTAAATCAAAGCAAAGTTTTATTAAAGACGTTATTTTTTGACACATGAAATAAGGACAGTAATTGAATACTGATTTGTTCTATTGTTGATCCCAAGTCTATAGTGGTTGCTCCTCTAATTAACCTCGTTCATAGTTGAGAGTATTTTAGTAAGTATACTCTATGTTGTTGAATTTGGAAACTCATGCCTCTTCCTTCAATGAACCCAAATTAACCTATTGATTTCTGAATAGATAGTGCTCACAGAATGCAAAGATTCAGGATTTGAGAAAAGCCTTGCATGTAAACTATTTTTTTTTTATATTTTACTAAATAGCAAACCGATGGAAACAGATATTGATAGAGAATGAATGATTTTTTACTAGGTCCTCTATATAGTTACGATATAACTTCTTTTTTAAGATTGGCATAGCTTTTTATTTCTTCAAACCATTTAGGGGCAGCCGGGTAGCTCAGTGGAGTGAGAGTCAGGCCTAGAGACAGGAGGTCCTAGGTTCAAACCCGGCCTCAGCCACTTCCCAGCTGTGTGACCCTGGGCAAGTCACTTGACCCCCATTGCCCACCCTTACCACTCTTCCACCTATGAGACAATACACTGAAATTAAGGGTTTAAAAAAAAACATTTAGTTATTATAAATATAAACAGAATCTAGACTTCTGTGTGATTCTTTTTTTTTTTTTAACCCTTGTACTTCGTTGTATTGTCTCATAGGTGGAAGATTGTTAAGGGTGGGCAATGGGGGTCAAAAAAAAAAAAAAAAAAACAGCTGGGAAGTGGCTGAGGCCGGGTTTGAACCTAGGACCTCCTGTCTCTAGGCCTGACTCTCACTCCACTGAGCTACCCAGCTGCCCCCGTGTGATTCTTTTACAATGAACTTTAAAAAATTATTTTTTACTTTTAAAATATGTAAATAAAATACCTTATAGTCATATTATATTTTAAAAAAACAAAACAAATATTTTAACTTCACAAGGAAGGACAATTTGAAAAACAGAAGGATTCAATATGAAGAAATTTTTCTTCAGGAATCTTTCCATGAATTGATTTATTAAACAAAAATAGACATACTTATGTACATTCTGAAGTTCAATTGAGTTTCTATAGTAATGGTGTCCAATGAATAGAAAAGGGGCCACTAAAGTCTATATAAGGATGCCCACTGGCATATATTGACTAGTTTAAAATATGTTGCTGTTTTATTGCATCTTTATTTATTTTGTTAAATATTTCTCAATTACATCTTTTTTTATTTGAAAATTTTTATTTAGTTTAGAATATTTTTCCATGATTACTTGATTCATGCTCTTTTCCTCCCCTCCTAACACCCCCCTCCCGTAGCCAATGAGCAGTTTCATAGGGTTTTACATGTCTCACTCAATTATATCTTAATCTGGTTTGGGGCTACACTTGAAAGTATTTTGGGCTGAATTCATGTTTGATGGCCCTATTGTAGGCATTACTTACTTTTCCAAGGAGAAACTAGGATACTTGTGTATAGCTACAGATATTTTACAGCCTCAAGTTTCATGGATAATGAGAATGTCAATATTGATTTAGTACAGTTCCACTAGTAATATATCAATTCACTCTTTTTTAACAGAGATCTTACAATGTTATCAAGGATAAATATGAACAATCATGGCAGGTAGGTGCCACAGTAGGTAGAATGCAGGGCCTAGAATCAAGAATAGTCCTTTTCTTGAGTTCAAAGCTGGACTAAGACACCTATGCTGTGTGACCAGGACAGATCACTTAAAGCCTCATTTTCTTCATTTGTAAAATGAGGTGGAGAAGGAAATAACAGACTACTTAGTTTTCTTTACCAAGAGAATCCCAAATGGGGTTACAAAGGCTTAGGCATGACTGAAAAAAAAATCTGAACATGAATAATCAGTCTGCTAATTTATATACTAAAATATATCGTACTTGTGTTGCATTCAGAGTCAAAAAAGCCAGAAGTCAAATTATTTACTTAATTAACTAGGAAGAATACTTACAAAGAAACAAATTGCCTAGACTATCAGAGGAAATAGAATATCTAAATAAACACAATTTAGAAAATGAAATTGAACTGGTCATGAATGAACTTTCTAAGAAAAAAGCATTAGGATCAAATAGATTTACAAGTGAATTCTACTACCATACATTCAAAGCTCAAATAATTCCAATATCAAATAAGTTATTTTAAATAAGAGGTAAAGAAGGAATTACAGCAATTACATGAACATAATTATAAAATACTTTTTATGCAAATAAAATTATATCTAAATAATTAATAATTAACTGTTCGTAGAAGGGCAAAGCTAATGTTAGCAAAATGACAATCCTCCTTATACTAATCAATGCCATCCCAATAAAATTACCAAAAATAATTTTATTGAGCTAGAAAATAATAAATATTTTTTGGAAACACAAAAATCAAAAGTATCAAATAAGTAATTAAAAAATATAAAGGAAGGAAGTCTAGTAGTACCAGATTTTAAACTGTAATATTAAGGAGTAATTATCAAAAATTTGTGGGTTTGGCTATGAAATAGAAAAATATATCAGTGGAGCAGGAAAGGCATACAATAAACAGTAGAATAGGATCATAAAAACCATGTATTTGATAAAAGCAAATATTCAGATTTGAGAGATAAAAAAATCACTCTGGTATAAATTGCTAGGACCACTGGAAAGTAGTTTGGCAGAAACTAAGTGTATATTAACATCTTACATCATTCACTAAGATCAAAATGTATGCATGCTAGACTTTAAAAGAGATATAAATACATTAAAAGAGTAAAATGAATAATTCTGAGTAACTAAGTTATTTTTTTAATAAATAAAGCAATGTTAACTTTACAAGGAAAGAAGAAAATTGGGGAAATATATGTAGGTTCTCAGATAACTATATAGTATAGAAAACTTTGTCAAATTTATAACAATAAGAGCCCTACATTAATTGAAAAATGGACAAAACATATGAATAGACAATTTTTGGATAAATAAATCAAAGCCATATAGGCAAATGAAAAATGCAAACCAAAACAATTCTAAGATAGCATCTCACACCCATTAAATTGGTTAAAATGATTGAAGGGCAAAATGACAAGTATTGGACAGGATATGAAAAAATGGGGTCACTAATATACTGCTGTTGGAACTGCAAACTGATCCAACCATTTGGAAAGCAATTTAAATTTTATCCAGAGAGTTATAAAACTATGTATACTCTTAATATAAGGAAAACCTTGGCCAGGTCTGTTTCCCAAGGAGATTAGGGGAAAAGGGGAAGAACCTATATGTTCCAAAATATTCATAGCAGTGCTCTTTATGGTGGCAAAGAATTGGAAACTGAGGAGATATCCATCAATTGGGAAATCGTGGTATATAATTGTGAGGTATATTACTCCACCATAAGAAACAAATTGGCAGCCTAATTTTGAAAAAAAAAAGATTTGGAAAAAACCACATGGGATAATGAACAGCAAAATGAATAGAAACAAAAGAAAATTTTATACACAGTTAAAGACTTAATACTTGAATAAGTGTGAATGTTACTTCCAGAGAATGAATCAAAAAAGTGGAAATATAAAAGACATAATTTTTATATACATACCTGTCCCATGGATGATGCCTTCTATAATGTGGAGATGGAAAGGAAGACACTTGTAAATAAATTCTCTTAATAAAAATAAATAAATAAACATACTGGGACACTAGACATGTCTCCTAATCTACAAAATTAGAGAAGTTGAGTTCATTGACCTCTATGGTCCCTTTACTCCTAAATTTAAGAGTATGTCACGTAGGAATATGCAACGTACCTAAAATTTCATCCAGAGAGGGAATTTTCATTTTGCAAGCTTTCTCTACCAATACATATCTCAACTGATCTGGTGATATAGTAGGTAAGCAAATTTTAAATTGTTCCTTTTCTCTTTTTTTAATTTATAGTATTTTTCCATAGTTACATGATTCATGATCTCCCTCTCTCTTCCCTCTCCCCTCCCAGAGCTAACAAGCAATTCCATTGGGTTATACATGGATCATTGTTCAAAACCTATTTCCATGTTATTCATATTTGCAGTAGAATGATCTTTCAACATCAAAACCCTAATCATATCCCCATCAAAATACATGATCAATCATATGTTTTTCTTCTGCCTTTTTGCTCCCACAGTTCTTTCTCTGGATTTGGAGAGGATTCTTTCTCACAAGTCCCTCAGAATTGTCCTGGATCTTTGCATTGCTGCTAGTAGAAAATTCCATTATTTTCAATTGTGCCACAGTATTTCCAACTCTGTGTACAACGTTCTCCTGGTTCTGTTCCTTTCACTCTGCTTCACTTCCTGGAGGTCTTTCCAGTTCACATGGAATTCCTCCAGTTCTTTATTCCTTTGAGCATAATAGTATTCCATCACCATCAAATACCACAATTTTTTCAGCCATTCCCCAATTGATGGACACCCCCCTCATTTTCCATTTTTTTTTTGCTACCATAAAGAGCATGGCTATAAATATTTTTGTACAATTATTTTTCCTTCTTATCTCTTAAAGGTCCAAACCCTGCAGTGGTATGACTGGGTCAAAGGGTAGACAGTCTTTTAAAGCCCTTTGTGCATAGTTCCAAATTGCCCTCCAGAATGGTTGGACCAATTCACAACTACACCAGCAATGTATTAGGTGTCCTAATTTTGCCACATCCCCTCCAACATTTATCACTTTCCTTGTTGCCATATTGGCCAGTCTGCTAGGTATAAGGTGATACCTCAGAGTTGTTTTAATTTGCATATCTCTAATCAAGAGGAATTTAGAACACTTTTTCATGTGTTTATTGATAGTTTTTATTTCATTATGTGAAAACTGCCTACTCATGTCCCTTGATCATTTGTCTATTGGGGAATGACTTGATTTTTTTGTAAATTTGACTTTAGTTCCTTATATATTTGGGAAATTAAACCTATGTCAGAGAGTTTTATTATAAAAATGTTCTCCCAGTTTGTTTCATTCCTTCAAATTTTGATTGCACTGGTTTTGTTTGTACAAAAAAATTTCAATTTGATATAATCTTAAATTGTTACTTGAAGCAAGAGCCAAGATATACCATCATCAGGGATGTACCCAGAATATGTGAAACAGAATTTTGAAGGTAGTTTTTACTGAATCTAGTTATAGCACTCTGTCTACCATACTGGAAAGATTATGAAACCAAAAGACTGATCACCTGATAGATATAACTTTCATCAGACTATGCAGTGACCTCAGAGTTTGCTTTATATTTCCAAGATTGATACTTGACTTTTAAATACTACATTTATTAGCATTTTCAAACTTTCAAATGCATATTTTGACCCTGAAAAGTCTTAAGTTCAAAGAGGAAATGGAAAAGAGTTATAGATGAAATTACTGGTATTGGTGTCTTGTTGTAGTATAATATATGTATAGTATTTTCCTTCTTTGACATCATAGAAGTAGGGGTGGGGAGGAAGTGACAATGCAGATTTCCTAACCTGTATTTAAGATGATCCATTTTGTTGATGCTCAACAACTCCATCTTAGTTTTCCTGTCATATATCTATTGCTACTCTTCTAGACACTGAACTCCAAAGTCCAAGATTTTTAACTATCCTCTGGATGCCTCAATTTCTGGCCCCTAAGAATTGATATGGGGCAGCTAGGATAGAGACCCAGAGGTCTGGAGAGGAGAGGTCTTGGGTTCAAATTTGACTTCTGACACTTCCTTTCTGTATAATCCTGGACAAGTCACTTGGCCCTAATTGCCTAGCCCTTACCTTTCTTCTGCCTTTGAAACAATACTTAGTATCAATTCTAAGACAAAAGGTAAGGGTTTAAAAAAAGAGAAAATTGATGTAAGTTGTACTGAACTACAGATATGCCAGAAAAATGTCTGTTATATTTGCTAATTTATTGACTCTTTCTAATTTTCCCCAAAAAAAGAAGAGTATCTTAATTTTTTATTGATTATCTGACTTTTTGTTATAAATATTAAATACATGAATATGTCCCCTCTTCCTGCAACCACCACCATCACCTTAACAGAGGCAGCAAGAAGTAATCAGATGAGAGCCGGTCTTACAGTTGACATCTTAGTTTCAAGTTCCAGCTCTTACATACAATGTCAAGTAAGTTATAACTTTCAGGGTACCATAGTTACCGATTTGCTCTAGTGTGGGCTATTTCCTCACCTGAGCTCCTGGTAATAATGCAATTACTAGTCCATTGGGGGTAAAGTGAGGGAAGAATTTTTAAAGATGCACAGCCTAACCTGACTGATTATAAAGTAGAGACCTGGACAAATAAGTTCAGAAAGCAAAGTTAAACTAGGTTTTTGCTCTTATAGTAATATTTCACATGACCTATGAATGATTTTTAAAATCTAACCTAACAATAACAAAATCAGTATTTGCAAAATATGTTTCATTGCTATCTCCTCAGACTTCCAGTTCAAACAGCAATAGTTCTGGGACCAAAAATAAAACAGGTGAGAGATGTATCACATTTTTAAGATATGGAAAACTGCTTATTAAATATAATTAATTAGTACCATACATTCATATATTGAATAAATATTTGGTAGGGGGGAAGGTTAAGCAGCATCTTCCCATAATGATGATGATAGTTGACATTTTTAAAGTTATTAGTACATTTAAAGAGTTTTAAAAGTCTTTATATGTTTTATTATTAAAATAGGTCAATAAAATAGGTAGTTCAGGTATTATCTCCATTTTACAGAGAAAGGAGTTGAGTTTAAATGATTCCTAATAAAGCTAGTAAAGTAAAATGTCAAAGTTCATATATTATTTTGAAATTTTTATTTTACTTTCTGTAGTACTTTATTTTACAAGTTACATGTAATAACAATTTTCCACATAAGTTTTCTGAAGTCATATGATCAAAATTGACTCCTTCCCTTCACACTCCTTCCAAAAGCTGGTAAGCAATTTGATTTGGATTATACATGTTTTGCCACGCAAAACATATTGTTCATTTTTGTAAAGAAAATAATCATATAAAATCAGAACCCCAAAATAAAAACTCAAATAAACTGAAGTGAAAAATTTTGTGCTTTGATCTGCATTCTGACTCCAACAGTTCTTTCTCTGCAGGTGGCCAGCATCCTTTGTCATAAGTCCCTCAGAATTGTCCTGGATCATTGAATTGCTGAGAGTGGCCATTTTTTACAGCCTATTATTCCACAATATTGCTCTTAGTACATACAATGTTCTCCTGGTTCAGAGGTCAATTTGGGACAGAGTCTATCCAAACAAGTCCAATACTTTTTCTACTGTATTCAATTCCTTTGTTTACTCAAATCTCTTTTTTCCAACATGTTTGCAAAACTTCTTTAATCTATGAGTGTATGGTTCTAATTAATGATATTTAAAAGAGCAGTTTACAGTTTTTCACATGTTTTCTTTGGGGTCATAGAAATAATCCTTTCTAAATTAGAAAATTCAATAGATTGTTGTTCAGTCATATCAGTAATATCAAATTTTTCATGATCTCATTTGGAGTTTTCTTGGTGAAGATACTTGAGTGGTTTCCATTTCCAGCTGCAGCTCATTTTACAGATGAGGATATGGAACCAACAGGGTTAAATGACTTACCCAGATAGACACAGCTAGTAAACATCTGAGGCAAGATTTGAACTCAAGGAAGACATGTCTTCCTGACTCCCAGCATCTTATCCCTTATTTAGATTTAAGCTGCCCCCTGAGTAGATTTGACAGCATGAAATCTATACAGATCATCCTAATATAACAGCAGCACTATACCAATAATTCTTGGATCTCATATACTTGTTTGTGAATTTGGAGAAAATCCTAATTCAATGTGTTTTCTAGTGGCACGGCTGTCATTTATTACCAGTCATAGAATCAAAAAGGAAGATTGACTATTCCTTTTAGAAGTTGTTCATGAAATGATTTTTCAATTTAGAAAAGTATATTTATTTGACTGTTAGATTATATTTTTAAAAATTCAAGAAATATGAATCCCTATATATAACTATTATATTGAGTTTAAAACAATTCTGCAGGCACCGTGCTGTGATTTGTTATATTTGTTAACAATATTTGGTAAAGTAATTATGCATTCATTTTTATAATAATTCTATAATTTGGAGAGTACAATGAGTATTGTAAAGAAACGGAGGAAATAACACTGCCCATGGAATTACATTCTAAAGTTAGAAGAAAATATTAAAAAGTTAAATAAAAAGAAGGGCTAGCTACTACTTGTGGTATAGTATAGGAGTATAGGAGGAATTATTAAAGACGGGGCTATTATGTATATGGAGGAGTTACTGAAGATATCATTTCATCATAATTGCAAGGCCTCACTTAAATAAAACTTAGTGTTCTTGCATCACTGCTTTAAAAATATTACTCTTGTTTAGTCCAAAGTTTATGACATGTTAGAAAATATAGGCTAGTTAATTACAAATTAATTTTAAAAAATAATTCTCACATCATAAAAAAGAATAAACAACAGTAAATTTTAAAATCACATAATTCATAAGTAATTTTTAGAACTTATAGAGTTTTTATTAATTGATTCAAAAGCCATTCAAGCACCATTCTGTTGGCTAAAGGATAGAATCCTTGCTGTTCAAAGGGTGAATCAATCTAGTAAAAGAATTTTCTTCAGAATTTTGCCATTTATTATTTCTAGTTCAGACATAAAAATAAGTTTGATTTCAAAATATAAAAATTTTTGTTCAGACTCAGATTACTAAGAGCTTTATTACAAATTTATAATACAAATAATATAATACAAAGATGCTTCATTGATTCTTTATTTCTTCAGTTACCAAAAACCTTAGAAATATAAAGCTGAAGGAGAATTTGGGTCTTATCTCTTCACTTTCCCAACATTTTACAGATGAATAAACTGAGAACTGCAGAAACAAAGCAAATAGACTAAGATATCATGGATACTGGCAGGAATTGGAAACCTGGGCTTCTATTTCCAAATCCAGTCTTTTGTCCTCATCAATATCATTGGACTCCTTTCAGAGACCAGAAAGGAAAAAACTATGGAGCTTTTGCTGAAAAGGATATTTCAAAAGTCTTATTGGGAGTTGAAGTTAGTATAGCCTAAAACTCCTCTGACACCCTTTGAAATCCCTACATATTTTTGGGTTTTCCTCATGTATTATTTTTTTGGTGAAAACTATCCTGGAATTATTCCCTTGACTGACTTATTGTCTTTAAGGAAATAGTAGTCTTAGTTACACAGTATCAATGTCTCCAAACAGTACTGGTGCTGGATAAAAATAAATGTCAGATTAATAAGTTTTTGTTTTTTCTTGCTGAAGAGTGTGTGCAATGAAAGTCTAGGAAACTTTCAGAGAAGTAAAAAAATACATAAACTAGAGAAAGGATTCACATGTACAAAATAACTTCAGAGTAAGTCACTGCTGTTAAGACTATTTTTTTAAACTAAAGGAGAAAAATATCTTCTCTACTTCAGAGCACATATATTTGCCATTCCATTTGAAATGAAGTGTCTTGAGTCAGCAAAAAATTTTCATTCATTGATTAAGAGGAAATGAGATTTTATGTTGGAGTAACTACCCAAAGAAGAGACTGTGTGTTTTTAAAATGTCATATTATGTGAGAAAGATCATACTGTTCTTATTTTACATTGGCATAAATTAACTTAAATTGGTAAAAGCAAACTCAGAAATCAGATATTATAAGGGAAATATTTAAATGTCTGTAAAAAAACAAAATGTCTTTTTGGGTATAAAGTAGTTTAGGAGATTCAATTAACCTCCCAAAGCTTAAGGAACTACATAAATTCTCTTGAATTATCTTGAATGTTCAATATTAAAAGATAATATTCATTTTTCATTTAAAAACAAATAATAAATGTATAGACAAAAAAGACAAAAATAATATTAAAAGTTAGCTTAGTATATGAATCAAATGATTGAAATATCAGTAAAAAATAGAATCTCATCAAAACTAATTTTATGATTGAAAAAGCACATTATTAGTTTCATTATTATGTTGAATGTTTGCTAAAATTAGAATCCTCACTTTAATTTTAGGTTTGCAAATTCAAATATAAATTACTTATTTACCTATTAGGTTCTACTTCCTATACCATAAAGATACTATTATAAGGTCCTTGGTAATATACTTGATAGAGGAAGCATATGGTTCCTTGGGTCCCTGACCAGTCTGGTCAAATGTGGGGTTTAAAATGAGGCTACTGAAAATCTGACCTCAGATACTTCTAGCTATATAATCCTGGGCAAGTCACTTAACCCCAACTGCTTAGCCATTACTGCTCTTCTGACTTAAAGTTGATAATAAGATAGAAAGTAAGGTGTTTTTTTTTTTTTAATTAAAAAGCTGAGATTCTGGGAAGATGGCAGCTTAGACAGAGCAAAATTTCAGACCTCCATACCCTTCCACACCAAGATAAAAAACAAAGCACTTAGAGGGGAAAGAAAACCAAATCTAACAACAGGACAGAGTTTAGGGATCCTCCTGCTAGACTCAACTCAAGAGGTACGCCTAGAAAAAGGTCTGAATTCTTGAACTGTTGGGTTTGAGGGTAAGAAAGAAGGGGAATCCCAGGATCCCTCCCCCACGTGCTGTGCTGAGTCTCCAGTGGCTCCTGGAATCTCTGGGCGGGCAAAGGCACTATTTCAGAGAGAGGGCCTTGGTGGCACAGCTGAACTGGGCTCAGGGAGTTAAACACAGATGATAGAGAAGCAGCTAGAGGAGAAATGCAGAGAGAGCAACCTAGACACAGCGAAAAAGCCCTTCAATTGGGGAATGGCTGAACAAATTGTGGTATCTGCTGATGATGGAATACTATTGTGCTCAAAGGAATAAAGAACTGGAGGAATTCCATGTGAACTGGAATAACCTCCAGGAATTGATGCAGAGTGAAAGGAGCAGAGCCAGGAGAAACTTATACACAGAGACGGATACACTGTGGTACAATCCAATGTAACGGACTTCTCTGCTAGCAGTAATGCAATGATCCAGGACAATTCTGAGGGACTTATGAAAAAGAACACTATCCACATTCAGAGGAAGATCTATGGAAGTAGAAACACAGAAAAAAAAAAAATAACTGCTTCAATACATGGGTTGTTGCAGATATGATTTCAATATAGACTCTAAACAACCACCCCAGTGCAACTATCAATAATATGAAAATAGGTCTTGATCAATAACACATGTAAAACCCAGTGGAAATACACATTGGTTACGGTGGGGGGAAGGGGGGAGAAAGAACATGAACCATTTAACCATGGAAAAAGTTTCTATTAAAAAAAATAAAATGAGGCTACCATGATTCCCTATTTAAGTTACCCAGATTAAAAGATGTTGGAATCTTTGACTGTGCATGATAGATGGACCATTCAGTCTATATATACAGCAAATTTGGGATCCCTTGTCCAAAATATCCACGCTTTTTAATATAGAACATTCATGTCTCATTGTTTCATAAAACGTTGTACTCTGGCCTCCTGTTCACTCAAGGAAATAATACTTGTTGCTAGTCCAAAGTCGGAGTATTTCTCCCTATTATTTACCTACCAAGTGACAGATTGAGTCCTCCATAACGATTCTTCATTAATAGGCTTAACTTGCTTGTTACTTTGACCACAAATCACCTCAGATGCATAACTCATATATCAAAATATTTGTTAATATGTCACCTAGTTTATAAATGCATATTAATTCAATATTGACAAGCAGCATAGTATAGTGGTTAGGAAGCTGGCTCTAAAGTTAAAAAGACCTATATTTAAGTTCCACCTCTAAAATATACCTGTTGGGTTATCCTTATCATCTCAGGATTTTAGGAAACTCTTGAAACTAAAAATTGTAATAAAGGTATTAATATGAATTTCCTCACTTGGGAATTCCCTATACCAGTGAAATCATTTGTCCAGTTGTTTTCCCTATATTGATCTGAGAGAGAGGTAGAAAGAGAGAGCTAGAGACAGAGACAGAGAGTCAGAGAAGAGAGACACAGAGAGACACAGAGAGAGATACAGAGAGGGAAGGAGAGACTGAAGCAAAGACAGAGAGAGACAAAGAAAGAGGTAATATTATGTATAATTGAAGTAAAGTAGCCAAGTTTTGAGAAAGCAAAGAGGACCTAGAACTGCTAAAGAGAATTATCATAGGCTCTTATCCCATCTTCCAATTCATCTTCCTGTGAATTATTAGAATGAAATATCCATGAAAATTTGGATTGTTCCTTTTTTATCTTTATATCACCAGGTGTAATAAGTGATTTCTGACTGATGGATCATTATGATCAATCTTTCCATAGCAACAATCCCAAATTTAATATACATAAAATTTGTGTTAAATATAAAGTTAATTTTATAATATATCATATATAAAATATAATATGTATAATAAAATATAAACATAAAGTTAAATATAATACTTGGAGTATTTGCATATTAATACATAATTTTGTGTTCAAAGCCTTTGTTTTAATGGCACTTCCCTAAAAGAAGAAATATTCTAGGAAACGAAGGAAGGTTTGGGAATTCTCATACTTTGGCTAGATTTCACTTAATCAATCTGGAGCAAACATTGTCATTGATGTTTCCTCATACTCAAGATATAGAAGCTATTTAGGATTCACTCAACAATTTTTTTCTTTTTAATTCTTATTCTTAAAAATAGAGCATTACATAATCAATTATGAATCACAAAGAAGAAACTCCTTCTACCTAGCATATATATCAATAAATACTATGCAACTTGAACCCATAGTTGCTAGTTTATAGCAATAGTATTAAACTCAAATATAAATGGGGCCACTAAACATAAATTAGTGTCCTTGCTGATGGATATTAGCTTAGAAAAATCACATGTTAGCACTATCTATGTTCTATTATATTTTAATTTATTTTGTCAAATATTTCTCAATTATACTTTAATCTGTTTGAGCAGCACTAGGAAGTGTTGCTTGAAGCTATGGATGTGTCAATACTAGGGGGTAGAGAAATTATATTTACTTGAACAGCATCTCAAAAGCAGAATGTAATGAAGATAAAACTTGGCCTCTGGTTGTCCTGTCAGTTCTCTATCCATTTTACCACCTATGTTGTTTTTGTTGTTGTTTAGTGTGTAGTTAAAATGTTCTAACCCAGGACTACATTCCCCAGAATTCCCTTAGTATTACCCAGCATCCTTTTCCTTTCATCCAAGTAGTGTCCTTGTGTGTTTGTACATATAGTTGTGTGTAACTCTGCCTCTCACTCTCTTTTCCCCATTTGCTCAGCTGAGAAAACTGGTTTTCTTTACTCAGGTTTTTCTTCCCTTGCTTCAAGTTATTATAAATGAAACTTATTAAATATAATACTTGGAGTATTTGGATATTAATTTTTAATCTTACATTAGTTATGTTTGGGTCTTTATGACCCCATTTGGGATTTCTTAGCAAAGAGATTAGAGTGGTTTGTCATTTACTTCTATAGCTCATTTTACAGATGAGAAAACTGAGAAAAAATAGGTTAAATGACTTGCAGAGAGTGATCCACTAGTAAAAAGTAAAAGGCCAAATTTGAATTCAGGAAAAAGCAGTTTTTCAAACTCCAGGCCCAGTGTTCTATGACTGTGCCATTAAGTACAACATTTGGAAATAATACTGGAATATTGTGACTTTGTCATGTAATATACATTGTATCTCATTTTAAACATGCACTTTCAATGGCTACAGGAAAACAAGGTGCCAAACATTTGAATGCGGTAGAAAATTCAATCCCTGCAAAAAAGTTTAACTGAATTGGGTTATTTAGCTCTGGGGAAAGAGAATGGCTAAAAAGTGAGTTATAATCATCCTTGAAACACATGCAGAATTGCTATTAAAGGGATTGAGTATGACTGTTCTCGATCTTTACCATAGAAGAATTAAGAGAAAATAAAGTCAAATTGTAACAGAAGAGATTCAGGCTCAGGAAGGACATCTCAAATAGAATGAATTACTGAGAAAAGCTATAGAATCTCCTTCCCTGGAGATATTTCATAATAATATGGCTTCACATTCATCAGGGGTAGTAGTTAAGGTGTGATCGTGACTAGACTAAAAGCCTTCTCAAAATCTATTTCAAGTTCATAATTCCATAAATCCCATTATCTTCACAAGCTATACTGGGCCACATCAGTTTCTAATAACTATATTTTCTCTAAATCTACTTAAAAGAAACAACATAAGGTTAAAAATAATTGAACTGGGGAATTGAGCTTAAGAGGCTAGTGATAGTTCCCTAAATTGATCGATGTTGCTTATTTATTCTATTTTTTAAAAATCACATATTTAAGCAATATTGGTACCACTTTCAATTGCATAATGAAACTCATACCATATCTAGATTATTTTTCGTCTAAACTGGTTTTCTATCATTCTAGAAAATATAAACTCACTAACAATGTAGCTGCTTTTTTTTTTTATCATTTCAGGAAGACTAGAAGTGAAAATGTGACTATGGACTTACATGATTCTTATAATTTTCTGGTTAATATTATTAGCTCACCACCTTCTTTACTTAGATCCTAGTAAATCTGAAGGAGTTATTATTTAACTGTCAATGTACTATCATGAGACATGTATCAGGACACCATGGTGAAAAGAAGAAACTAAAAATAGCCTAAGACATTCACTTTTTTTTTTAAGTACTCAAATTATCTAGTCATAATTCTTTTTTCTGCCAAGTTGACAACCTTACCTAAGATGTCAAATACTTCACCTTCATAAGAGCAGTACATCGAAGGAAATCATTTTTTGATTTCTGGTCATGTTATGGGGGTTACCCTAAATAATCATTGGCCATGCCAGCAATCTGAAAGTTTCTGTCATGTTTTAACAAGTTGAAAAGGCTTTGAGTATAAGTCTAACTACAGACAAATGTCTGCTGTTTAACAACAAGGAAAGCTATGGTTAGAGAAGTTTAGGATCAATAGGTTGACATATAAGTGATGAATTATTTAAGCATAGCAAATTTGAACCAAAAAAAAATGTAAGTGGCCTGATTCCAATGTGACAACTTCTGAATCTACAGGAATCATGACAGAGTGATGAAAAAGGATCAAAAGATTCTTAAGAATCATATAGTCATATAGATATATATTATACACACACACACACACACACACACACACACACACACACACACACACACACACACAAGAAATGGAACTGATACACCAGATACTATACTAAGCAGTTGGGATACACAAAAAATACTAATAAAATTACATAAAAATAATTCTTGCTCATGGTCTTGTCCCATTGAAAACTTGCTCATCTTTTTTGCAGAGCTCATTATGAGCATAAGTAAAGAAGGCAAACTTTGAAGATACTTAAAGATTATATGCAATGTGTCTTTTGTAAGATAAAGTAAAAAGATTCTACAAAAAATATTAACAAGTTGTCAAAAAACCAAGTCAATATACATATTTATATTGAATTATTTCAATGAAATTACAAGTTTAAGGGAAACCAGTGACGAGTATTCAGAAAATTTGGTTTAGGGCAAAGAAATTATATATTTCATAAGACTTTTGAACTTCTTGTGCTTGATATGCTTATATATCATGATCATATTTGTTAGAGGAAACTTAAAAGAATCTAAACTTGGTAAGTTACAATTATCACCACAAAAAATGAAATTATATCTTAATGAGAAGTTACTGACATGAAAACATTCATACATAGCTGAATGTGCAGTCAGATCATCATTTTATTAAAGCATAGGTTGAAGTCATAGATAGCTAGTAGGGATAAATATGAAAAAGCCAAAAATTTTGTACAATTAGGAAGACAATTCTATAAGCAATTCAAGCAGTTAACAAAATAATGAACAAAGATGGAGCAGGGGGGGAAGGGATCAATATATATTAGTAACATTTCATACGGAAATCAAACTTGTATAAATTGGTGGCCTACAAGATGATCACTTGAATCTAGAAAATTCCCTCAGCTTGGAAAAAATTTGATTTCCTTGTCAACCAGAGAAGCAAGGGAATCAGCGTATTAGACCACAAGCCTATTTGCAAAAAACCTAACATGAAGATTTTGAAAGATTACAAGTATTTTAGAATATTCATAATGGTAAAAGAAAATAAGAAAAAGAAAATAAGCTTGTATAAAGCTAAAGTAAGTTATGTTACCCAAGTAGATACAGTAAAAAAAAAATTATAGATGAAGTAAAAGAACCTTATTTATATAACAATTTTAATTGATAGTAATGAAATCATGTGCATTCACACTGTTTTTTCTAATTAACACTCAAGAAGATATGTAATTATTCTAAAGAATATAAATTGTATATGAATTGCATGAAAGATTAGAATATAAATTATACAAATATATATAATTATGACATTATATAATTATAATTATTTTTTATTAAACCCTTACCTTCCGTCTTGGAGTCAATAGTGTGTATTGGCTCCAAGACAGAAGAGTGGTAGGGGTAGGCAATGGGGGTCAAGTGACTTGCCCAGGGTCACACAGCTAGGAAGTGTCTGAAGCCAGATTTGATATAATTATAATTATAAAATTAATTATATAATTGCATAAATTTTATGTATTATATAAAATGTATAAATATAATATAAATTGCATATGAAAACATAATGAAAAAATAAACTGTTGACACATGGCTACTTTCTTATCACTACAAAAATTTATATTATGATCAACATGTATAGTAACATTATATCATTGATGAAAATATGGGAAAAGTATATACAAGTATTCTAAAGCACTACAGATTTGATGTCACAGAATTGTTGGAGAAGTTGAAATGCATTGGGATTACAATGTTGTTCTGATTTTATTGTTTGTGCTTTGCTAATAAAAATTTTATCAAAAGGGAGCAGGACCCATTCTTAAAGGCTCTCTTCTATTAAGATTTCTTGCATACATATTTTAAGATCGTATATTATTATTTTATACATATACATACATAGCTCATTTTTTTTGGTGATCCTCTAATTTTCAATATGAAATGAGGCATTAAATGATGAGATTCATATTCAGTAAACAACTGAATGTTGTTACTGACAAACCATGTCATGGAGACCTATCTGGCACTCTACCTCCTCCTGCTGAGCAGTGAGAAGATGGAATTGGTCATATGCAGCTAAGCATCTGCTTATAGCCTAGTTTTAAGACTAGTCAAATATTGAAAGATGATACTGTTAAACTATCACTTTACTGATTTAATTCTTATTCGAAGAAATTATTTTCTTAAACTCTACAAAGAATTCAAATACAAGAAAAAATCCTTTTAGATGGGGAGATATTTCAGATGTTCCTCTGCTGAAAATATGTTTAGAGTTGTGGTTGTGGTTGCTGCTACTGCTATTTCTGCTGTTACTCTTATTGTTATTATTATTCGACCAGGCTTCTTTAATGAGATTTTTGACCACTCAAAATTGATTAGACTAACAATCCATGTTGAAAAAGCCAAATGGAGAAGGAATGAATAGTTCTTGAATCGTGTTTTGAATCTTGAGAGAGCCCAGGGAGTTTGTCTACTAGTACACAGATCTTAGGTTTTCAGATGGATAATGGTCAGTATTGGGGGGATTGCATGGCACTTCTAATAATCACAAGCTGATGCAACTGACCTTTCCTAGTACCAATATATTTACTGTGAGGCCATGCATTTGTCAACCAAGCAATAATTAATGTGTCCTATCAGTCAATTTTCTCAGTGATGCAAAAAGCAATGTAAAGGTACTATTAGCAATGAGTGATCTACAGAATATCCAAATAATGGTTTTCATAAAAGTGGTAAAAAGGTATCATCAAAAAATTATATGATTATAAAAAGTAAGCTAGTTATATAGCAATAAAAAGTGGTAACAAATGTTTTATATACAAGGGATGTTGAAAGACTTAGGGGAAGGGAATCAGCATGTTGGAGAGAACCTTTGTGAAGGCAAAAATTGGCAAAAATCATGTAGGATAAGGTATGGACAAATTATCAACTGCACCATTGGAAGGAGAGCCCACCTTGATCAAAAGACAGACCTGCTGTAGTATTTTATTAATAGCCCTTATTATAATTTTTTTAAATGTATGAAGCATTTACTTCACAATAACTCATAAGGTACGTAAGGATGGATATAATGAAATTCCTTTTATCCATAAGGAAACTAAAGCTTAGTGAATCAAAGCAACTTAACTATGGAATTCTGACTCTGTACAGTGTTACTTTCTACTTTATGACTTTATCCTGTGTTTACACATATTATCTCAATTGAATTTTGAAATAGCTTTATGAAATTGATAATATAACTATGAGGAATCAGAGGTTAATGTTATTCAGCAAGTTTCAGAAATGTACTTGAACACAAGCTTCTTGAATCTACAGTGCTACTATGCCTCTCCTGGCATTATTTCCTACTGTTTCTCTAGATCAGGATTTCTACATATCTATCTATGACTTGGTCTGTTATTACATGCTGTGCATAACATGTCACTTTATTCATTTAATTAAAGTATTTATTTAGAATATTTTTCCATGGTTACATGATTCATGATCTTTCCCACTCCTGTTCCCTCCCAGAGCTGATAAGCAATTCCATTGGATTATACATATGTTATGAACATGCCACTTTAAAAATTCATTTTATTAAAAGTATTAAGTTTTTAGTTTCAGTGTTTTAAATCTAAGAAGGAATAACTGCCTTTCTTTCATATTATATCATTTTGAATCTCTGTTTACCACTGAGTGAGTCAGATGACACTTTAGAGATGGTGGTAGTATATTTTATGAGAAATATACTCATTTGATAGAAAGAATGTTCTCTCATATACAAGGTATGAAATTACTGTAGGATCCTTCAAAACCCTGGGAAAAAAATAATTCATGACATAGAATATTCACTAGTAACACAGTAAGGATATTCTTCCAAAAAGATTAACCCTTGAAATTTCCAGGTAAAAGGAAAAAGTTCTAGCCAAAAAGTATATATCTTTGTATCTCACTCTACAACAGCTCAACTGTGATAGATGACCATGTGCTATTGAGGTTATCTTTTCAATTCTAAGAAAGGAGATGTAAGAGGATAAAAGGAAATTCAGAGTAATCTTCCCTACCACTCAAGGGAAAATGAGCAAATGCCTTTAGTTTTGAGAATGAAAAAGCAAATGATGAGAAAACATGCTCATATAAGGAGTTTAGGATAGTAGCAAAATCTTCAGGTTATATTTTCAGAACAAAAAGTATTAAAAGGTCCTAAATTTGTACCATTGAGCACATCAAGCATTTCTCTCCAAATGACTATTCCAAGGGTAAAACACAGGACTTTCCCCTGCCATTATCATAGACTAATTTAGTCTTCTTTAGTGAGGCTACAAACATTTATTAAACATTTACCTTGCACCAAAAACTGTACTAGACACTAGCAATTTCAAAGAAAAAATTGGAGCAGTTTCTGTACTGCAAGGAGCTTATGTTGTATCTAAGGAGTAGACATATACATATAGTCAGTCTTCAAATCTTGTAGGGTTTAACATCCTGCAAAAATAGCACAAAGGTTAAAAAAAATGGATGTTGATACATTGAACCTATCTGAGCGTTCAGCAATTCTCTGAACCTATAAGTTACAAATGATGATTAAAATTAACAATGAAGGGAGTTTCCATCCAAATGAAATTGCATGGTAAAAACTACTAAAAAATGGAAATAGGTCCTGGACCCAAGGAGAGAGAACTCTCAGAAAAGGAAACTTAAAAAGGCTGATCAGTATCTTCTTTGCAACTTTATTCTTAGAAAGTTGCCTAAAGCAGTGAGAGATAAAGTGATTCGCTTAGGATAAAATCATACATTATCAGCATTGCAAACATTCAGGATAAATCCAAGAGAATCATAACAAAAAAGGCAGTTGACCACCATAGAAGGAACCAATGGAGCCTGAATACAGATTGAACTATACTATTCTTTTTATTCCTCCATTAATTTTTCTCTAGTATAAGCAATATATGTCCTCTTTCACAATATGATGAACATGAAAGTATGTTTTATATGATAACACTTGTATAATCTATATCAGGGATGGTGAACCTTTTAGAGATGGAGTGATAGACTCCACCCTCACCCCTCCCCCAGACTGAGTGCCATGATCTTCTTCCCACCAAGTGCCAGGAATACCCCACCTCCCCTCTAACCCCACACAGGGGAGGAAGGAAGAGCTCCCATTAGGCTGCTGGGCAGAGGGGTGGATGATATGAAAGAATGGCGGCAGATATGGTGGAGAGGGGAAAGAGAATAACTCTACCCAAGTCCCTCTGCCTTTCTAGTAGAAAACTATGGCAGGGGAAATTGGGGGAAGAGTGGTTGAGTGCCCACAGAGAGCACTCTGAGTGTCATCTTTGGTACCCATGCCACTGGTTGGCCATCACTGACCTGTATCATATTACCTGCCCTACTGAGGAGGGGAGAGAGACATAGAAGGGAAGGGAAAAGACATAGATCACAAAATTTCAGAAAATTATTAATAATAATTGTATCAGCATGTAATTTTAAAAAAAAATTTAAAGGATAAAATCATACAAACTATGGATCAGAGGAGGGATTTGAACCCAACTTTTCATGACTATCAGATTGGCTTTCTATCCAGTATGCCATGCTCCCTCACAAACACTACAAAAGAAGAATTGCCCTGATTCTAGACAAGATATTTGTCATATGTCAGGGCTAAAGATATACAATATAAAAACATATCTACCCTGAGGGAGCTTGAATTCTATTATGGCAGAAAGCTGCACAACTAAATTTTTGGGAGAATTTGCCATCATTATGGTTGAAAGAATAATGACTTTCTGTTTAACTTTCTCTTGGCCAAAAAATTAAAACAAACAAAACTATGCATTTCCTTATAGTCTGGGCAAATGGCATATATATTAATTTTAGAAAATATATTATATTTTGAAAAGCAATTACATAACATAATCTGATCAGATTTTACAAATAAAACTTTTTATGACTAATGAGATCCTATTCCAATGGTGAATTGTGTTAAAGAACCTTTAAGCCAGTAGCAAGAAGTCATGATAGAAAAACCTTCATAGCTGTAAGTGAAATTGTAAAAGGCATAGTTCTTTTTCCTTGAATGAGCCTTTGGTATGCAAATTAATGTAAGGCTTTTATCCTCCTCTAAATCCAGTCCTTATTTGAAACCTAATTTAAAGTCAGATAAAATATTTTGTATGGCGGCCATAACAGGCTTCTACTTTCATGCTTCAGTGCCTAAGCAAATTGCCTATGGGGCTAAGGAAACATTTTGACCCAAATTAGAAATGTTCATTATAGTGTGTTTTTCACCATTCTTTGAAACAGTCCTTTAAAAAAGCAAGCTACTCTTTTGGATGAGTCATTTGTCCCTTTTCTCATGGTAGCCTCTTCATACTCCTTGGAAATTATAAAGATTTGCCTTTAAAACCAAATTAAGTATAGCATCCTTTTGCTTAGAATTCATATTTGTTTCTTTTTTCTAATAGAAGTTGTCTTTATAGCAAATTTGTAATGATCTGAGTAATAGACAGGCAGATAGATAAACAAATGTAAATAAGATCATTCTTATCTTCAAAATAAAGATAATGTATAAATACATGGTAAGAGTATGAGAAGAGGCTATTTGCAAGGGAGTGAAGAAGTCAAGAGAATGAAGAAAGTAGTCTTGAGTAAACTGAGAATGAAACAGTGATCCAGTCTAGGTACTCATCAAGCTGAAAGTCAAACTTCAGGACAAAAGACATCATCTTTTTTATTGATCATTTATTTATAATGAATATAGTACCTCAAGATATTTTCATAACTTCTACAAAAATAATGTAACCTGAATATGTAGTTTTAATTTCCAGACTCTATTTCTCATCTCCAGATTTTTCCACTCATGCTTTAGTAGTTTTCCAATCCAGCACAAGGGTCGGTAAATATATCAGAGAGAAAACATGTTCAAAATTGAGGTTAAAGCAGGGAAAATATATATACACACTTACTTCATGGAGGACCATTCATATCATACCCAGATGTTATGGGGAAGTTTCATTCAGCATGTTGGAGTTTCCCCTTTGATTTCTATTGATATTGTAAGGGTACTGGTAGAGGCTGGCTACCTGTTACCTCTGGTCTTTAAGAAATAAAAAAATCTCTGGGACATAAGTTTGAGCTGAAAACTGACTTTTAACATGGGTAAATAGAATCGGTGGTCCCATTATACCCAGTCTGTGATGAAAGACATCTTATGAATTTTAACAGTAGTTTTTATTGGGTTTTGACAGTTGATACAAATCATTGATTAACAAAACCTACATACCCTTAAGTATATTAGCTAGTAATCTATGAATTCTAATACAAGGTATAAGCATTTTATTGATCTTTTAACTAATATCCTTATAAAATAATTCTTAAGAAGAGACATAGATAAACAGAGTCCTCTCTCAGTCATAAAATCTAAGAAGCCTGTTATTGACAGATTGCTAGAAAAGCAAATATTAGTAATAAATTCCTACTTTTAACACTGATTTTATGATCATTTCTATTATCTTTATCCAGAAACAGGATTTAGTCAAACTGATTACTTAACATTACACGTTTGATAACAGGAACTCTTAAGCTAACTCTTCTTATCTAGCACTGCTTGTACACAGCTAATTAATAGCTATTACTACCCTTCTAACATCCCACTTACAGATATGACCTAAAAATTTATATGTGATGACTTAAGTTTACAATAAATGATATAAAAGCAATAAATATGATTTCATCTTTTCAGTCTTCCTATTCAATCAACCCATCTTTTCTTCTTATGTAATTCTCTGATGATCTATTTTACCCTTTTTTCTTTGTAGTTCCCCATCGATTATGTTGCAGCTTGTTATTACCCACTATTCACTTCTCCATTGCCCTCTCTGTTAAATCTGTTTTTAATTCTTTGGAGGAATTGTTTTTTGGTTGTTGTTTTTTTTTCATACTTTACATCCATAACACATCATCAGGAGAATGTTAGTATTGAAAAGATGGAATTTTTCCTAAATGGGAATGTTTGCAACTTTTATCATACCAACTTATATATCTTTCTTCTCTAAAGTATCTGAATGTCTTCAATCTAAGAACTATTATTTTTTGTATGCTTTTTAAAATATCTCCAGCATCTATCACAGTACCTGTCATATAGTAAGCAACTCATAAATGCTTCTTGATTCCTTGATCACTATTGATTGATCATAATTTCCTGAAAGTATCTAAATATACTCTCTTCCTCCTCCTTCTACTCTCAATGCAAAGAACTTATGAATTTTCTATCTCTTTCAAGTGTACATCTTCTATATGGATTGTCCATCCAAATACATATTGAATTCTGGGTAACAGATATCCCTTTATTCACTTGATGCTCCTTGAGAAGAGGAACAAACAAGATTCCCTTGAATAAAACAATGTATGTTTCATGTTTTTAACCAAATTTGCTATTCTTGCATATGTATGTTTACAGATATAGATATTTATCTTCTTTTAACTAAAAAGAGAGTAGTATATTTAGAAATGCAAAACTGCTGACAATTTTAGTTCCCACCCAAATAAAGAACATCAATTTCACTAAATATCCCTAGAGACTTGCAGTCTCCCTGCTCATTGACACAAATGAAGTATACACATGGAGATATTTTAATAAATAAAAGGTAATAAATACCAGGATGAGGAGCTAGTGAATTAGCTAAGATTATTACACATGGTCCAAAAGATTCATTTCTGCCACTTTTAGTTCTCTGTTGTGCTCTCTGTGACCACATGGTCTTTTAAAATCTGCTATCCTCATGGTGTAGAGATGTTTAAAAATCTTCAAGATTTGTCTTGTTTCTGACTAGTCATGCTGCTTGCTATTATTATCTATTCCTAATACAACAAAAACCCTGTTTGCACCAGACCTTCATACTCTGACTATCCCACACTGTATGTAGTGCCAACTTTTTAACAACTCTGCCAAATCCCAGTGTCATGTTTCATAGATTAAATGATATACACATCAGAGGGGAAAATCTGCAAGCCATTATTGGAGGTCTTCTACTATTTGAGTTTCAGAAATTTTTGGTGCTAGGAGAATATTCTGACCCATGATTATTTTCTGTATTAGCATATTTCATAAACATTTCAGCCACAGTACACATACAAGATTCCAATGTTTGGAGAAAGCATTTTGAAAGGAGGGTATGAAAACACAACTTAATTTCATGATTCATCAATGAAAATTCTTCTTAGTGGTAGAAAGCACACTTTTTATTGCCTGAAAAAAATTAAATGATTCAAAAACCCATGAAACACCTCCATTTTCTCTTCGTTTCCTTCTTTTGAGAGACTTGGAAAGAATAGGTAAACTAAGTCTATAATTAATTAGACAGGCATATTAAAATTACCTGTGCTAAATTTATGTTATGGTCATGAAAGAAATAATCTGTCATCATTTTTATATTGGGTATCAGGGCTTATGTGGACTACTAGCTACATAGGTTTTTCAAAATAATTCTTAGAATGACACAGAAATATATTTTCTTGGAAATGTGTTTTACTGTGCATACATACAATATTTCCCTTAATCAATTAATTGTTCAATCTTGCCCTTCCTCCCTACATGGAAAAGTTCTAAACTGACAAAGAGGCTTAAAGTAGCAAAGTTCCAAAGATCTGTTTGATGACAACAGCATCTTTTTTTTTTCCAGGAAAAAAAATTAAAAGCATCTATTCTTTTCCAGGTCAAATCTTCTCTTCCCTCACTCTATCCCATCTTTTGGTCAGGAAACTGACAGTGATATTTATTAAATGGAATATTACATGTGCTTATTGCCTCTCCCACTAAAATAGTTATCACCCCTCTCTTTAAAATTCTCCTTCCAATACCGCCTCTTTTCCTTTTCTGATCAACATGGGAGTCCTGACATTGTATGTAACTTTAAAAATTAAAAGATAATGCAAAATATCATGAGAAGATATATATGCTTATTTGTATATATAGAGAAAAAAACAGATCACAAGAAGATGTGATCATAGACAACTAGGCAATAATCACTTCTTAAATATTTGCTATGTGCTAGTATCAGTAGTTTAGTTTTTTTGTGCCTCAGTTTTATTTATAAAATAAAGAAGGTGGCCTAGTTGACTCACAAGGTCCTTTACTTCTATGAATCTATGATCTGATTATAGGTACCACAGTTTTTAAAAGAAATCTGTAGTCTTACCTTTTCTTTTTCTTCTTTCCTTCATTTTTCTTTTCTTTCTTTTTTTTGCCATGACAACACTTTTGTCAGAGTTTCTCTGATAAACCTTCTCATGCAAGCAAGCATATACATAGCAAAATGAAAGAAACAAAGTTGTTTTTAAGAAATTAAAGAAAATAAAATTGAAGTCAAAAATTATACCCCCAAAAATAATACATTGGAAAACAATTGTTTACTGTGGAAAGATTGTTGAATTTAGAGTAAGAAGACCAGAATTTGGGGCCCAACATTGCCACTTTTTGATGGTTAACCTATCTTGGCCCCATCTTCTGTATCTGTAAAATGAGCAAGCTGAATTGGGTGACTTCTGAGGTCCTTGTCAGTTCTCAATCTAAAATACTTAATGTCATAGATGCTTCTCTAATCCTTACATGTTCTTAGTTCAGGTTTGCTATTGGAACAAAATGAGGCACTCCAGAGTCACAGTACAGAGGACACCTGCTTTGTTAAAGAACAGCAACAATACACAAAAAGATTACAGTGGCACTTGGACCCCCATGTCTCTATTGGGAAACTTGTTTGTTCAGTATGTTATCAAGATATGACAACTTGAGTGGACTGAAGCATCCACCAAGTCTGAGAAGATCAGACTACACTGAGCTGGGACTTGTTGTGCCCCCATGTCAGGAAGCTACATCAGAAAAACTAGGGCTAGTCAAGTTATAGAACTCAGGGAAGTTGGGGAATCTAGGTTAGGAAAATGCTGGTCCTGACACACTTAGCAACTCTTTCCTTCTCATTATGGGGGTATGAAAGGGGGCAACTTGGTGGTTCAGTAGATTAAGAGCCAGCTTAGAGAAGGAAGTTTCAGGATATAAATATGGTCCCAGATTGTTTTTAGCTGTGTGACCCTGGGCAAGACACTTGACTCCCATTGCCTAGCCCAGTGATTCCCAAAGTGGGTACCACCGCCCCCTGGTGGGTGCTGCAGTGATCCAGGAAGGTGGTGATGGCCACAGATGCATTTATCTTTCCTATTAATTGCTATTAAAATTTAAAAAAATTAATTTCCAGGGGCGCTAAGTAATTTTTTCTGGAAATGGGACAGTTGGCCAAAAAATTTTGGGAACCACTAGCCTAGCCCTTGCCACTCTTTTGTCTTGAAACCAATCTACAGTATTAATTCCAAGATGGAAAGTAAGGATTTAAAAAGAGGGGAAGGGGGAAGAAGATCTCTGTGAATTTTTAGCTATAATATTAAATAATTAGATTCCTCTCCCTGGAATTCTTGCATGTTGTTTATGTGTCACTTTAACAGGCAGCAGCAGGCATTACTCTCAGAAAATGACCATACTTTCCACTAACACAAATCTTTCTCTGTCAGGAGGCATGGTCTTTTTTAACCAACAAAGGAAAGACCTCCAGAAATTTCCTAATCTTGCAGAGTAATGGTTTTCCCTGCATTATAACTTTAGGGATGTAGTACCAGAAAAGAGATTTTATATTATGACAGTATTTCCTTTGTGCCATTGCTTCTGTAGAATTCTAGATCCACATATTATGTATTCTAAGAAATGTGACTCTTGTTTTCCAGCTTTCAAAGTATTTCTATCAATTCTATGTTCATGTATGCTAACTATAAATATTGATATCCTTTCAATCAACTGGCAAGCATTTATTTAGCCCTTGTCATATGCTTGGCACTGTGCTAGAAAGTGGGTACACATAGATGATGGTGAAAAAACAGTATACCCTATTGTAGGAGGCAATATATTTGTGCAGAAATCAATTTAAGCTAAATTTGGGAATAGGTAGAGAAGAAGGAACTAGAAGCTTTTTGGATCTGAAAAGGTCCCATTTAAAAGCTGGCTCTTCAATTGAGCTTTGGAGGCAACTGAGAGCATTCTAAGAGATGGAAGTGAGGACAGAGTACATTTTGGGAATAGTGAAAGCTTGTACAAAGACATGAAAAAAGAAGATAGAGTGTAATGTTCAGTTTAGCTTGATTAGAGAATGTATGCAATATATAATAAGTCTGGAAATGTAGCTTGCAGCCAGTTTTTGAAGACCTTTAAATGGCAAGCAGAGAAATTTGTATTTGTCCCTAGAAACAATAGGAAACTTTGAAATTTACTGAATATGGAAATGACATAAGAGCAAAGAAATCTGAGGTAAAAGGATCAATCAAGAGGTTACTGTATTTTGCAGCAAGTTTCTCTAATAAAGATCTCATTTCCAGTATGCACAGGATGGATTCTATTTTATAAGATTAAGAGTCATTCCCCAATTGATAAATGGCCAAAAGCAGTTCTTAGGGGAAGAAATAGAAGCTAATTGTTGCCCTATGGGGATGGGGAGGGGTTTTCCGAATAGCCAACTAAGAAATGAAAATTACCTTATGTCCATCATATTGACAAAGTTTACTGAAAATTACTAATGTTAGAGAGGGCTTTTGAAAAAATACATATCAATGAACCATGGACTATAATAACCATTTTGGAAAGCATTGAGGAACTAGAAAAGTTAGTGAATTGTACATAGTCTTTGATCCAGAAAAAAGCCTACTTTTATCCATGAAACTGTTAGAGAAAGAGGCAAAGAACCTCTGTGTATAAATATTGAAGGTCTTTTTCTTTTTCTGTGTGGTAGCAAGAAATTGGAAATTAATGAATTACCTATCAATGGGGGAATAGCTGAATAAATTAGTGTAAATGTAATAGAATATTTTAATGCTGTAAGAAATGAAGGAAAGGATGGAATCAAAAGAAGAAAAAAACCTTGAAAAGAATTATGTGATATGATGCAGAATGGAGTAAGTACACCCATGATAACAATCTACACAAAAGCAACAACATAGTGAAAAATAACAATTTTGAACTCTTATTGATGCTAGGGTCAATCCTGATTCTAAAGGACCAATGACAAATTGTACCCACTAAGACAAAATATCTAAACATCTAAAATATGACACATTTTTTAACAGTCAATATGGGAATATATTGTTATTACCCAGCTGTAGTACCATTGTGGGTGTGAGTTGGGAAAAAGGATAGGCTTCAGGTGAGTAATTGTGAGACTTTTAACTAGGGTTAAGTGGGAAAAAAGATTAAGGTTGAAAATTGTATTGTTCAAGGAGAATGGACCACATCAGGCAACTGAATGGATACTTTGGTTAGGAGTAGAGAGTGACTCTTGAAAACTCAGGTCCTTTCTAATTCTAATATTTGGGATTCCTTCATGTGATACATATACCTAAAGAAATATTCTCTTCTCTTTTAGAAGTCAAGAAAGCACTCCAGTTTTTTTTCTTCTCTTTCTCTTTTAAATAGTAAAGACTTTCTCTTTAAGCAATTGTGTGAGATTATTTGCAAACCACCCTAGGCTATAAGAGTGGGCGGAGGAAGCTCTGCTTTTTCTAATTCTTCTGGCATGCATTGCCTCAGGGGACACCATTCAGCTGGAGAGTAGGGAAAGGGGTAAATGAGTCAGCCAGCTGACTATACACAAATTAAATGCATAATTGTATTTGATGTTTTTACCTATAATTTATTTACTTCAAGGATTTTATAATGCTGAAGGGACCAAGGCTTTGAACAAAGGTTTCAAAAAACAATTGAAACAAAATTTTTCTTAAGCCTATAACAGAAAGGGGAAAAAATAGAAATATATGAGAGAAGAAACAAACAATGAGATAACAAACATCATTTATCCCCTATTTCTGTCATCACATCTTATTTTATGATCCAAATGTATTACCTTCCAATAGGTATTACTTTATTATTTTTTTGAGGGCAAAGACAATGTTTTGATTTTTTTTAACCCATCAGCCAAAAGAAAGTTTTGCATATAGTAAAGACACACTAAATATTTAGTGAATAAATGAATATGAAGAATTTTTAATGAGGAAAATTAGATATGAATTTGTTTTTAATATCATTTTGGCTTTTCATATTTGAAGTTTCCTTAAACTTTCCTTTTAAAAGAGGAAATGAAATGGCATCCCTATGAAAACAATTATGAAAATTAAAATATATCAGTCAGTACATTTTACCTTTCTTACCAAAATTTGTATGTCACCATAAGGATAAGGGAAACAGGAGGTTGAAAACATTAAAAGAGGCAAGTTATCCAATATGTATTACTTTAAGTTAATGCAGCTACCAACTTAATGTAGGCCAGTGTTGGGGAACCTATGGCACAGGTGCCAAAGATGGCATTCAGAAAGCTCTCTCTGGACACTCAGCCACCCTCCCTCCCTACCCTCCACATCCAGAGTGTTACTAGAAAGGTAGAAAGACTCAGGCAGGCTGCTCCCCTCCCCTTTCTACCATGCCTGAAGACATTTTTTCACTTTACCCACCCCTCTGCCCTGCAGCCAAGGGGGGTGCACAAGGGTAAGGTGGGTGGCCCTCAGGCAGCCTATCTGGAGGGGGCAGAGTGCTCTGGCCACTTCCCTCCCCCTCTCTACACTCAGCTGACCACATTCCTCACTTCACCCACCCCTCCATTCAGCTCTGCTTCATTCAATTAGCAGTTAGTTACAATCCAAACATGCAGACTAAATCTCTCTCCTATACTCCACATCTCTAAAACAAACTTCCTGCTAACTATCTCCTCTTTTCTGTCCTATTGCTTCTCAAACTCAACCTATTCCAAGTGGAATTAATATATTCTCTCTTAAATTAGGCCTGCTTCCAAACTTTGTGATTTCCCTTAAAAGCATTACCATCTTTTCAGTTAGCAAAATCCATACTTGATTTTCCCCCATTGTTATCCCCTATTAACGTCATCTTATCTCTGTAATATCCATCCCTTGCAGACTTTTATCTATGTTCTCCAGATTTCCCATGCTATCAATTAGCATTTCTATTATCTACCTTAAAACCAAACAAGCATACAGCTCTCTAGCAAAGAAGTCTATTTCCTAGGAGAGAATTAAAAAACACTTACATGGGGGGAAGAAAAGGAGGGATAGATGCAAAGTTCCCCTCTCCCCCGAGACTGAAGAGAATACAGGCTTATATGATCTTTTAAGGCAAAGGTACAAAGGTGAGGGGTGGCCTTTTCTAATTGACCAATGTGGGAAAACTTCTGCCCAGTAAAAAAATGGGAGAATTTATTTTTTCATATACTCTATTAATTCCTATATATTAGGGAAGATTCCTGTATATTCCTGTGACTGCAATTTGGGTCAGAGATGTCATCTAGACTTCTACCATTTCCATTTTCTTTGTCCTTGAGATCCCAAGTTTCAAAAGAATTTTTTTTTAAACCCTTAACTTTCAGTGTATTGTCTCATAGGTGGAAGAGTGATAAGGGTGGGCAATGGGGGTCAAGTGACTTGCCCAGGGTCACACAGCTGGGAAGTGGCTGAGGCCGGGTTTGAACCTAGGACCTCCTGACTCTAGGCCTGACTCTCACTCCACTGAGCTACCCAGCTGCCCCAAAAGAATTTGTTTAATAGATGAAGGGAGAAGGGTCCTTTTCTGGCATACATAACCACCTCTGGGGATGAGGAGGGATAGATAGGTTGATGGACCATCTCCTAATTAGCTATCACCAGTTAAAGATGTCTTGGGACGGTCTAGGTAAGGGCTGAATTGGGTTTTCCGTGGTTGCAAGAAAGCCATGCATTACTTTATTAGTTGTGATGCTGGACTAACCAATAAATTAAATATAATCACCAAACATATATTCTTGCCTCCAAAAGTCTGTCTCTGAAGATAATTTTAATCATAACAGAAATATGTTGTCAATCCTTTGGAATGTATATCGGCATGAGACTCAGATATGAAAGGTGAAAAAAACGACACTCTTTAGAGTATACAGACCTTTTGGGGTCAGAATATTGAAAAGTAAGCAAAGATCACTATTTCATAATCCTAATGTTCTAAAGCAATCATAAATATCACAAAAACTATTAGAAACTTAAAACCATGAAAGTGAGCCTCCAATCTCATCCTTTTCTTGAACTTCAATCACTTATTAGCAGTTATTTGTTGGATATCTCTGCCTGGATATTTCATAGGCACCTCAAAATCAATATATCCAAAAGAGTCTATATTTTTCCCCTGAAAGCATTCTGTTGCCCACCACTTTTTTTCTTTCTGTCAGTGGTACCACCAGACATCCATTCACCTAGATTTGAGGTCTTGGGATCATCTTAGACCAGTGATGAGCAAACTTTTTAAAGAGGGGGCCAAAGGAAAGGAAATGCTCAGCTGTCAGTCTGTTTCTAAGGCAATTCTTTTGAAGTTTCATTGTATTCACTAGATTAGGAATAATGTCTCCTAGGGGATAGAACATTTCAGGGTGCCCACATCTAGGTTGCCCATCACTGTCTTAGACCCTTCAGTCTTCATTATGCCCATAAAAATCAGTTGCCTTTTTATTTATTGATATTAACTCCACTCCTTTGTCTCTTCTTACTTAAACTAATTACCTCATATCTATAACAACTGAAGTCACCTCTGATAAATATGTCTATTTATATATTTTCTCCACCTTCTGATTAGTATGTCTGTTTATATATTTTCTCTATCTCTAATCAATTTTTCGCAAACTGCCAAATTGATATAATGCTATTTTAAAGGTCTGACCCTGTCACTCCTGTGTTTAACACTTCTTTTGCCTCCAAGATAAAATAATTCCTTCCAGGAAATTAGTTTAGCTGAACAATCTTATTCCCATCTCTTTTCCCAGACTTTTTTTCATATTACTCTCCTCCAATTATTCTATATTCCTGCCAAATGATATTACTTAGCTGTTTCCTAGATTTACCATGTGGTGAGGGAGATATGGTATCTCTCTTCTCTGATCCTTTGCATAGGCTGCCTCCATTCCTAGAATTCATTTTCTCTTCACCTCTACTGAACATAATAATAACTTCTTTCAATCCTCAAAGAAGTTGCCATATCTTAGAAGATACCTCTTGGCCCCATGTAATATTTATTCAACTGGTACATATTATATATTTCTCACCCCCTTTCAGTGGAATTTATGCTCTTGTGTGCAAGAACTATTTCCTTCCACCTTTTCCTCAGTGCCTAGGGAATTATATTTCATTTAATAAACATGTGTTTTATCAAATTGAATTTTACCTTTATATTCCTCTGCTCAAGAACTAATGGTAGTCTGAATGCATATGGTAGCATGCCATTCTTCACTTTATTTCCTTCATGAGTTTTCCTCTAGTGTAAGAGACTTTCCATTCATCAAATAAAACTTACCATTCTGGTCCTATACTATCATTTATTTATCAATCTTATACACATCATCCTCATCCAAGCCTATTCTTCACTACTCCCTAGTGTAAACAGTAGCAATAGCACAGAAAGAGAATTATATAGATGGAAGAGAATTTACTGAATATCTAGTACAACCAATTATTTTATTTTTTTTGTTGTACATGTGTTATTATGCATTACATATTTCCACATTTATCTTCATCATATTGTAAAAGAAGACACATATCTCTTATTCCCAGAGAGAAATTTATGAAAGAAATAAAATGAAGAATAGCATGCTTCAGTCTGCATTCAGACTTTGTCAGTCCTATAGCAATGGATGGTCTTTTTTGTTATAAGCAACTCATTCATTTTTACAAATAAGGGAACTAAGGTCCCAAAAGGGAAATCAATCAATTTAAAAGCATTCATTAGAGGTATTTAAGTGGAAAAGAATACATAGAGTTCTGAGCCTGGAGTATAGATGTTCCACCTATAAATATAGCCTCAAACACTTATGAAATGTGTGACTCTGGCCAAATCACTTAACAAACTTAACTTAAGTTTGTCTCGGCTTCCTCCTCTATTAACCTTTGATAATAATAGCAGCTACCTCCCAGAGTTATTGTGAGGATCAAATGAAATATTTGTAAAACACTTAAGAAAGTTCCTGGCAAATAGCAATACTATATAATGTTAACTATTATTATTTTTGTTATTAATTTACTATGTGCCAGGCATTTTGCTAGGTGCTAGGAAAACCAAAAAACAAACAAAAAACTTGAAATGGTTCCTTTCCTCAAGGACCTCATATTCCCTGAGGAATGATCTGTCCAAGGTCACTCAGGAAATCAATGACAGAACAAGTATTCAAACTCAGGTCTTCAGGACTCTAAGTTCATAACTTTTTCCTCTCACTGTAGTCCAGAGGCTATTCCTTTGCCTTTGTTTATGTTATCATCTTCTTATCCTTATTCCATCTCTTATCTGTTGTTTTGTCCTCTCATCCATTCCTTGCATAAATCATGCATTGTTGTTTGTCTTTATTTTGAAGATGACCAGTGTCTGAAGTTGTGCAGGAATTGGATTTAAGTGAGGCAGAATTACACAAAATTGTCAGTAACACCTTCTCTTCCAGAGTCTTTGAAGTCTAGTGGCAGGAAAAAAGGTCAGGGTGTCTGGGGAAGACCAATCTCTAAGTGTTCCATAGCCCCTGCTTGAGCCAGTTTCATGGCCATTGGAGCAAACCATTCTCATCTGCTCATTCCACCAGGGGAAGTCTTCATGCTCTTAGGTCTACTTCCCCCTTACTCACCAAAGGGTTTTAGGCCTCCCTGTTACCTTCAACCAGCTTAAGCCAGTCTGCCAAAAGAATTTTACCAGGATGTGGCCACTGGATGTGCTACAGTTTATTTGAAAAATAGTTGAGAGCTGAGTGAAAAGTATGGTGTATGGGCAGCCAGAAAAGGACTTGGCAAGCCCTCACACCAGATATTCTCTTCTTTTCTATATTTTTAAACATTAGCTAACTTTATTTTTTTTTAATTTGTTCAATTTAAATTTTATTTTTATTATCATACAGATCATATTTCCATATAGGCCATTGTTCTAATACGAAAATAAAACCATAAATACACTGATGTGAAATAATGCATTGATCTATATTCATCTGATTCCAACATTTCTTTCTTTAGTGGTGGAAGGCATTCCCAACTTAAGTCTTTCAGGATTGTCCCAGCTCATCGCATTGCTGATAGTAGTCAAAATTCCTCAGTTGATTGTCATACAATATTGTCATACAATATTGCTGTTACTGTAAAGAATATTCACCCAGTTTCTTCTTATTTCATCCTGCATCAGTTCCTGCAGATCTTTCCAGCTTTTTCTGAAATCATTTTGTTTGTCATTTCTTATAGCACAATAGTATTCCATCACTAGCATATAGTACAGTTTGTACAGCCATTCCCCAACTAATGGACATCCCCTCAATTTCCAGTTCTTTGCCACTATAAACAAAAAGCTGCTATTGCCAATATGGCAGCAAAGGAAAGTGATAATGTTGGAAGGGATGTGGCAAAATTGGGACACTAATAAACTGCTGGTGGAGTTATAAATTAATCTAACCATTCTAGAGGGCAATTTGGAATTATGCCCAAAGGACCTTAAAAGAATGCCTGCCCTTTGGTCCAGCCATACCACTGCTGGGTTTGTATCCCAAAGAGATAATAAAGAAAAATACTTGAACAAAAATATTTATAGCCACACTCTTTGTGATACTGAAAAATTGGAAAATGAGGGGGTGTCTATTGATTGGGGAATGGCTAAACAAATTGTCTCTGATGGTGATGGTGCTGAAAAGGAATGATGAGCTGGAAAATTTCTATGTGAACTGGCATAAGGTTTAAATTAATATCCAGTAACTCCAAGTATTATATTTTATAAAGTTTATTAATAATCCCCTGAAGTAGAAAGAAAATAAACTAAAAGAAATAGAAGTTCAAACATAATTATCTAACAAAAATAAGACCACATAAGTTCTCTTGCCTGCCCAAAATCCTGCTTCCACAGCTGTTATAAGGGGAAAGAGAGAGAAAAGGGCAAGGTCACACACAAAGTTTATCACCAAAATGTAAGGACATAATGTGAGAATAAAAGTGGGATGCTGGAATTTAGAGTTCTAAAGAACAGATCCTAATTATACAACCCCACTTGTGATTCCAAAGGAAAACAAGCATGTAGAAATTTTCCAGATTTACATGCTTAGTTTCCCCATGGAATCAGTACACATAACTAACTTATATCTCTGAAGATCTTTAACTAGAGGTACATACAATATTACACTTTCTAAGGGGAATTACAATCATTTGGGGATAAGAGGGAAATAAAAGAGAAAGAGAACAAAAATAATGATTGTTAGGCACATTGACAAAAAGCCAATTAGGGTGCAGTCCCCTTTGGTATAAGAGTTTACATTCAAAATAAAGGGTGTTCAACCCCCCCACCCCCACCCCCATGGTTCAATTTCACTATATACCAAAGTTGATTCTGGGTCTTTTGGTGCAGTGTGTGGTTTCTGCTGGCATCTTCATGGAGCCTTCTCCAAACAGTTCACTTTCTTGATTCAGGAAGGTAGCAAGTTTTGTATCCTAAAATTACTCTCAAACAAAAAACAATTTTATAAATCTAGAATTTTGATAATATACTGGAAAGACTGCCAGGAATTGATGCAGAGAGAAAGGAGAAGAACCAGGAGAACATTGTACACAAAGACCAATACACTGTGGCCCAATCAAATGTAATAGACTTTTCTACTAGAAGCAATGCAATGATCCAGGACAATTCAGAGGAACTTTTGAGAAAAGCTATCCACATCTGGAGAAAGAACTATGGAAGTATAAATGCAGAAGAAAAACATATGATCAGTCATGTGGTTCAATGGGGATATGATTCGTATTTTGGCATTAAAAGATCACTATTGCAAATATGAATAATATGGAAATAGGATTTGAACAATGATACATGTACAACTCAGTGGAATTTCTTGTCATCTCTGGGAGGCAGGAGGGAAGAGGGATGGGAAAAATCATAAATCGTGTAACCATGGAAAAACACTCTAAATAAATAAATTACTTTTTTAAAAAGGGGTTGCTATAAATATTTTGGTTCATATAGGTACTTTCCCCTTTTTTATTATCTCTTTTTGATACAGAACTATTAGTAGTATTACTGGATCAAAGGGTTTTCAGTTTTATAACCCTTTGGGCATAATTCCAAATCCTCCTCTAGAATGGTTGGATCAATTCACAATTCCACCAACAATGCATTAGTGGCCCTACTTTGTCACATCTCCTACAGCATTTATCACTCTTCTTCACTGCCATATTGGCCAGCCTGATAGGGGAGAGATGGTGCTTCAACATTTTTTTAATTTGCATTTCTCTAATCTAGAGTGATTTAGAACGTTTTTTATTAATTGCTTTGATGTCTTCTTCTGAAAATTGCTCATTCATATCCTTTGATCATTTATCAACTGGGGAATGGTTTGTGTTCTTATAAATTTGACTTGGTTCTCTATAAATCTGAGAAATTAAATCATCATCGAGAAATTTACTGTAAATTTTTTCCCAGTTTGTTGTTTCTCCTCTAATCGTGGTTATATTCATTTTGTTTGTACAAAAGTTTTTTAATTTAATATAATCAAAATTATTCATTTTATATTTTATAATGTACTTTATCTCTTGTTTGATCATAAATTCTTCCTTCTCCAAAGATCTCCCAAGTAAACTATTCAGTGTTCTGCTAATTTACTTAAGATGTCATTCTTTATCTCTAAATCATATATCCATTTGACCATATCTTGGTATAGGGTGTGAGATATTGGTCTATGCCAAGTTTCTGCCATACTGCTTTCCAATTTTCCCAACAGTTTTTGTTAAATAGTGAGTTCTTATTGCAAAAGCTGAGATCTTTGGGTTTATCAAACACAAGCTTACTAAGATCATTTACCACTGTATATTGTGTGTCTAATCTTATTTCATTGATCTACCATTCAATTTCTTAGCTAACACCACACTGTTGTGATGATTGCTGCTTTATAAAATGTTTTGAGATCATGTACTGCTAGGCAGAGTTTCTCCTCTTCCTGAAATACTCCATATACCCTGACAATCTAATGTCAAGCCCCTCATGTAAAACTTCTTTAGCCATATTGATATGAGTTGTTCTTTTAGTCTTCTGAACTCTCAAAGAACTTTTAGCTTACTTAACTCATTCTATCTTAAATTAAAATTTAGCAAATTAGATGTTTTACCTTCCAGACTTGATTATACTTTTCTTTCTCTTAGTGTGCTATATATGTTCATCAACACCAACGAATCGCAAAGGGTTCAGGCTTCTCTGACAGATAATATGTTGTCTATCATCAGTTGAACTTTTCAAGGAAACACTTGTATGTCATTCTTCTAAGATAATTCGTTTGGGTTGAGGAGTCTGCTAGATGGTGCGATGGATAGAATGCCGTACCTAAAGTCAGGATGACTTGTGTTCCTGATTTTAAATCTAGCCTCTAACACTCACTAGTAGTGTGAACCCTGGGCAAGTAATTTAACTGTTTGCCTCAGTTTTCTCATTTATACAATGAGCTAAAGAGGGAAATGGCAAACCACTTTGCCAAGAAAATCCCAAATGAGGTCACAAAAAGTTGGATACTAAAGTAACTGAGCAACAAAATTCTTTTTCAGGTATGAGATAGACCACACTCTGTGGTCCCTCCAATTCTGATTTAGTGTTTCTATGAAGTTGTATCTATCTCTTAGCATTTTATATAGTTCCTTACTAATAGTAGAAAATTCACATTATATATTTGTTGAATGAATGACACCCTTGTTTGAGTTTCTTTGATGCTTATGGTTTGTTCCACTCAATTTAGCACTTAATGACAATGTAATTTAATATTCATTAATTGTTTCATGTGTCATTTGGGACTTGGAGTACCTCTTCCCATGGGAGGATTTAGGTAAATACTAATAGCTATGTTGTTCCTCTTCTGTGGTAGCCTATATCTCATTTAATTTTGTTTTCTTATTGAATATATAAGTTCATCAAAAAAGCAGGGGACCATAAGATAATATCATACCATCTCTAATCCCCTAAGCATCTTGTATAATGTTGGACATAAGTTAAATATTTAATAAATGTTTGTTAATTAGTTAATGATGGTTTTTTGAAGAATTTTTTAAAATTATTTTTACAATTGAAAAAAAACTCCCTCCTAAGCCCAGCTTACTCCGTCTACAATTCTTACGGCAAAAGGAAGAAGCTGTATATAGTTCCAGTCTAATAGATCCATTTTAAAAAAATATGATTCAGTTTTAATACATTATGTTTATTGATATCACAAATATCCCAAGGGAAGTAGAGGAGGAATGTGTCCTGATGACAGAAACTATCCCAACTTTGCCTTTATATCTCAAGAACTTAACACATAGCAAGGATTTAATAAATTCTTATTGATGGACTGAATGAATGCTGATCAGGGACAGAGGTCAGGGAATTAAAATTCCCAACTTTGGGGTATGTTAAATAAATGCAGAGTTTAAGTCTTGTAAAACAGGAGCTATAGGTATGTTGAGAAACACATAATCAGTGAATCAGTTTATCTCATGTTTCAGGGGATCATGTAGTGTTTCTTTAATATATGTAGAGGGTTAGATGAAAAGAGGACTCTTTTCTGTTTGATATTTTGATTCATAGACCTGGAACATGTGTTCTTTCAGTCAGAGATCTTATTTAGAATTTTAGGAGTAGAAAACATAATATTGCTCAAGTGTTCCTTTGTCCTCCATGCCATCCACACCTGTCCACTTCCTAGTAGGTGACAGCCAGCCCAATTAAACGTGGACAGAAGTATTGCATCTATTGCAATAATGCTTATTAATAAGTCAGCTATACTCATTTTAAATTGTAACAATTTATATTTCATTTTCTTTTACTGAGAATACCCAACAAATTAGTTAGTGATTATTTTGTGAAGGGGCATATTAAAAAAAGACGTAATTAATAGTTAAGAAAACCTTTTTCCTCCAGTCACAATACTGTATAATCACATCCCTTTTTCTATCTAAGCCACTTAACTAGTATTGTCAAATATTTTATGCTTTTTTCCTTACTAATACAGATTTTCCTCATTTAAAAATACCCAGACAAATTCTATTAATTTTCATTTCAAATGTAATATATTTCTAAAGGAGGCACTGCAGGATTTATTTAAATACTAGATTTCCCTGCTGCATTAAAAACTAGTTTTTATTTATCTCTTCTTTAACCCCATTCCACACACACAAACACAAAGTTAATACTTGCTATCAATTTGGTGGGCAGAATATGGGAGTGAAAAGTCAGGTGTTGTCAGTTTCGATACCAAATCTACCATTAGGTAAATGATCTTGAACACATCATTTAACATCTATAGGCCTCAATTTTTTTATTTGTAAAATGAGGATATTTTACTAAATCATCTCTAATGGGCCTTTCAGCTTTAATATTTCATGATGTGTTGGGACTATATAATGTGTTATTGAGGCACAACTATTCAACTTCTACACTGAAATATTTTTCACTTTTGCTCAACCTGTTTGCTTAAAGATCAAACAGAATAGTATTTCTTTGGTTGTTAGCAAATAAAATCAAGAAAGAGTATTAAATTAGGAGGGAAGTTTCAGCTTTACTCACAACTTTAATGGATTTCTCCAAAAAGTTTTTGTTCTTTCATTTAAATGAAAAGCTCCTCCCATGAGACACACATATTCTCACTACAGCACTCTACTGCAACTTTCTCCTGCTTATACTAAACTTTGGATTGTTTGCATCATCAATTTATGACTTTTGATTGGATCCCAAGGGGAACAAATTAATATTTGTAGTCTCTGAATACATAATTCATGCACAAATCATTCCAGGAATGCATTTGCATGTCAGTCAGGAAAAAAAAAACTGCAAATTCATTTGAATTGAAAACTAGAAGAGACTTTTGAAAATTTATTATTGCTAAGAATTTAAAAATTCTACAACTTTCAAAGAGAGATTCAGGAATTGTTGTTAGAACTGTTCATCACAATTCTTGTGTATTTAAGAGTCATGGAGAGCAGTATTCTAGCTACTGTACTATTTTGGCTTGGTTGCTAATCAGGAAGCTGTTGGTCATCTTTTTGAATTCATTATACAGTACATGCCATCCTGGAAGCAGAGCCTTATATGTAGAGTTCATGGGCAGTCCTATTATGGGAAACCAACTTGTTTTGAGGGAAGCCCAGCTGCCTGCTTCTGCGCAGGTCCTGGAATTTGAAACATCTAGGGACCTCTACGGAATCCTGGCATCAGTTACTACACCGACTGACTCTTTGGGAGTTAGATTCACTCATTTTCCCCTTACAGGATTCAGACCTCAGAAGCAGTTCACTTCATAGATAAACTCCAAAGAAAACAGAGAGGACTTTATTTTTTGGAAGGCTACTCTGGCTTCTCATTATTATTGACTGGTCTGAAAAACTTACTGGAGCAATAAAGGAGGGGACATTTTCATTAAGATATTCACTGTTGCCTTGATATTCTATTTTTGCCCAAATGATTTGGTATGAAGAAGTAGAAGATTGTTGTAAGTATAAATGGACAAAAAGAATTCTTACTGTTTTGTGTTTATAATGTTTTTGATATAACTTTAAATATGCCTACTAGTATAAGAAGTACATACGATGTGAAAGAAAACCAACAAGGAGCTAATTAGTCAATATTGTATTACATACAATAATGAATTTGCCTTCATATACAAATATAGTTCTTACAAGTAAATATTCCAAAAGAAGAAAACTTTTTTTCAATCACTGTAGACAGAACCTTCCAGTACTGAGAAACAATGTCCAATCCTCTTGTGTTAAAAGTAGAAAAATAATAATATTTTCATGGGATTCTTTTTTCTCCAGTAAATTAAATTCTATAGTTATTTCATTTTAGTTTTTATTTATTTTAATCACTTTTCATATACATATTTTTCATATGTGAGATTTATCTGTCACATATTTCCAGGTAATTATAAGAATTAATAAACTCTCTTTGAAATGAGAAGGGAAAGGGTCTAAAGCAAAACTATATTTGTTGTAAGTAATAGAAAGACTAATTAATGTGAGTTGAGTTGGATTAGAACATAATAGTTTTATCGAGTTTTACGTCTCTGATTTTACAGGATTTCTAATCTTTGCATCATTTTAAAAGCTTGTCTTCTACTGATAGCTCTAGACAGTACTCAACTACGAATTGTATTGGAGTGTTAATAACTGTTTAACTGAGACAACATATTAAAACTGTTTGGGATTTTAACCATGTTTAGCAGTAAAGTTAACCTAAAGTAATGTACATTTTTATATCTGTAATGATTAAGCACTTTTCACTTAGATACTTTTGCCTCATTTCCAAAACCAATTCTTTAGCATCTTTATTTTGAAGCAATTCATGATTCCCAGGGAATTTAAATTTTTATTATAGTGTGCAAGTAAAAATGCTACTGTAAGGACAATCTATTCCAAAGAGATAGATTGGCTCGATTACCTACTAGATGTGTGTGGCTATTTTTCTTGTATCTTAACTCTTATGGGTCTAAGATTATGACCATTATAAAAGAGATATAAGGTCTGTGACCATAAGATAATTTTGACAATTTCAATAATGGTTCACCAATTTCAGGGAAAGAGGGGAAAAATTTTTGGTAGAAAAACTTTATGGAAAAGAATTACTCTTTTATATTGGTAGCTCCTGGTTTTGAAATGTATGCACTTCATTATTTCTTTTATTATTCTAAGTAGTATTGGAAATCACCAGGGTCATATTCCAGTTAAAATGTTTTTTCTCTGAATTAAATTAACCTTAAATAATACTCATATGTATATGTATATATTGTATGTAGTACATATATCATGGTGTTTAATCTTGGATAACATATATAAATTAATTCTCTATAATAGATCTTAAACTAATAAAGTAGAGAAAAGAAAAGTAGGAAATATAATTTGTAAATGTTTGCCAGAACTAAGGTATAGCTTATAGACCAACATCATTATTTATGGCATCTTATTATCTTGAAAAAGATAGAAACAATTACTAAATATAGATTATATATGCAGATATATAATGGGAATATAAAAGAAACAGTAAAAGTTCCTAACATTTAGAGCTATCCAAGAGGAATGAGTCCTAATGAGAGGAAGTAGATTTTCCTTCACTAGAATTCTTTAAGTGTGGTCTGAACGACCACCTTTCTGGCATGTGTTAGGAAATCATGATAGGTACAAACCTGACTGGATGGCCTTTGAGTTCCTTACCAAATCAGAGACTGTGGCCTTCGTGACTTAGTGCAGAAAGAGACCGTAAAGGCCTTATAATCCAACTCTCTTATATTGTAGATGAGGACAGTAGACCTGCAGAAATTATGGAACTTTCTTAAACACTTATTATGCTTATTATGTTTGAAAGAGGCAGGATTTGAATCCTGGTGTTCTGACTCCAGATCCAAGGCTCATTACGGCACTATACCTGTAGCCATAATATTATATTATTCTTACCCTTAGTGAGACTAATGCTGATACTTTAAACATTATTGACCATGTTAATTATGAAAAGCAAAAGAGTTACCTTAACATTTTAGCCAGTAGTTCAGTGCCTTAGCTGATGCACTATTTAATGTGAATAATAACACTAGGGATCTGTATAATTAATCAAATAAGTGAATAAGGATATTAATTACAAATGATTTTTTACCAAAAAAAATGATAAAACTGCCTTGAATCCCAACATTAATCATCTTTTGAATAAAGGACTAGACATGGAATCCAAAGGCAATGTTTTTGAAAATTAGATTCCAGAAAGACCTATATCCTCAATAAAAAGTATATCTAGCTGTTAACAGTAAATATTTGCTTTTCATTTCCTAAATTCAGAAATTAACCAGAGCAGAATGAAAGGTAATCTTCTCTGCCATTATCTACCATAGATTCTACTTTACCTACACATAGATAATAATTTTTAAATGTTGATAGGAGTTCAAGTTTACAGAAGATTATTATTTTCTATATCTGGAGTGGTGGGGGAAGCTAGAGACAAGACTCCGTAATAAGTGTAGGAGAACTCCAGAAAATTAAAAACATGCTTCTGGTACAGTATGTGACATGACTGTCAGGATAATCAAAAAGCCACCAAATTTCTAAAGTATTTATTGCTATTATTCAATTGTATCTGACTCTTTGGGTCCTCATTTGGGGTTTTCTTGGTAAAGATACTGGAGAGCTTTACCGTTTCCTTCTCCAGCTCATTTAATGTGGAGAAAACTGAGGCAGACTTGAGTGACTTGCCCAGGGCCATACAGCTAACTATATGTCTGAGGCCAGATTTGAACTCAGGGAAATGAGTCTTCCTGACTCCCAGCCTGGCTCTCTATGCACTCCATCACCTTGCTGCCCTCTGAAGTATACCTACTCAAAATGCAGAAGAAAAACATATGATTTATCACTTGTATATATGGGTATATGACTTGGAGTTAAAAGATTACTCTATTAAAAATGAATACTATAGAAATAGATTGTGAATGATGTATAATCCAGGGGAATTGGTTATCAATTTCAGGAGGGGGAAGAGTAGAGGGGAGGAAGAAAACATGAATCATATAACCATGGGAAACTTTTGAAATACATAAATAAAATTTACAAAAATAATAAAGTAAACCTACTCATTCAAATGCATTCTTATGGAGAAGGAGGGGGTAAAGGTTATTGTTATTAGACCCTATATTCTAATGCTTAATCATAATATGTTATCCAAACATTATTAAAGTGCATATTCATTAAGTGGAAGTGAATATGAAGCAGAACACTTCTCTTTTTAGGTCAAAGTGATCATATGAAATCCTTTAAAATATATGTTTTAAGTCACTAGATTTATGTTTAGGAAATTGTGAAGTTTTTATCCATAGTTGAGGTTTAATAAGAGATTGAATGAAATCTTTGTTTTTCCAGGGAAATCATGTGTTTTATTTTCCGTCTCTTATCTTAGTCTTATCGCTAGAGTAACACAAAATAATGTTCTGGTCCCTCCTCCCCTCTCTACCTTCTTTAATATTTCACTGGCTTATTATGGCGATTTATGGTAACTTTTATTAAACCACTTTTTATCTCATTATCTCATACATGATATCTTGATAGATGAATAAAAACATAGAAATATGTAGTTGAGGGTCCAGACTTATGATTTCTTTGGTATTTATTTTCGCATTTTTTGGAATGTTCTGAGTGTGGCAACTTCCTAATTTACCCTCACAGTCCAGAAACTCCTTCAAATGTCTTTGACAGTTACCTAAAATATCAAGGACTTAATTATATACTTGAAATGACACAGCTAGGGTGTGACGGGGTAGGACTTGAAAACAGGACTTCCTGATTCAAAGGCTGATGACTCTCTAAATACTACAGCATTAAGAAATACTAATAGCTGGCATCAATGTTATATTTTAACATTTTACAAAACATTTTACATATATTATTTAATTTGACTCTGACAGCAAAACTATAAGGTAGGGGCTATTATTAAACCCCTTTAACAGCTAGGGAAACTAAAGGAGGATTAAGAGATTTGCCCAGAGCAAGATAGCTTTAAAAAATCCAGGTCTTTTTGACACCAAGTTCAACATTCTATCCCCATGCAGATTAAAATATATATATATAGATACTTTGTTTGAGGTCTCCTGTGATGATAGATATAGATTCATAAATTTTAAAACTACAGGTTTTAGTCAGGCTTCCTTTCATGCATTATGACTTGCTCTCTTCTAACTCTTAAGTATTCTGTGATTTTCTATTTTTTCCTTTATTAATATTTTTCTTGCTGTCTTCTCTTTTAAAATATTAAAATATTTCTTTCCATTTCATAGTTAAAAGTACTTTCTTGTTTTCATATACAAAGAGAAAATTAACCAATGTCTCTGAATGACCTTGAAGGCAAAGCAAGCAACGAAAGTGCCACTGTGTCTCCTTTGTTTAATGAAAAGACAAATTCTAAAATAAAGTTGATACCAATTAGCTTTCTTTAAAATAAAAATAATATTGCCCTTCTAGGAGACCCTTCAGTTTAATGCAGTTTAGAAAGTTGGGAGAATGTAAAACGATTAGAGTTTTATCATTTCTTGCCTTTCATTCTAAAAACATACATCGATTGAAGTGATGAAGAGTTCAGTTAATGGAGGCGGTACAGTTATTTCAGATATACCGAGTATGCAATTTGAAGGCAAGCCAGAACACAATGAGAAGGAATAATGATGCCCTTGGTTTATTTTTTACCCAGCACATTCAGGTTTTGATTGGATTCAGAGTGAGGCAACAGTTTTCTTTTTTCACAAGGACCTGCTCCAAGTCCTTGGAGGCTTGCATTCTCTTATCAAAGCAGCTAGTTCACACTGGAGCATTTTGTTGTGAAGGTCATAGGCTGCAGTGTGGGAGAGAAGAAACATTTCTTTATAGGACTCCACCAAGTGCTAGTCTGACATTTCATGAGAAGGATTCCATTAGGTCATTTTGGGATGGATTTAACAAAAAATAATCTCATAGGGGGGTGGGAGGTTGAAGTGCAAAGACTATTGGAGGAGGAGTCAAAGGACCAGACCAGAAGTTAAAATCCCAACCTGCCAGTGGACAACTGTATAGGCAAAGCATATTACTAACTATTATGGAATTCAGTCTCCCCATTTATAAAATAAAGGTTTGGACTTAACAACTTCTAAGTCTGCCTAAGTCCAACGCTTAATAGTAGCCCTTGGGTATCAGGACCCTTCAGTGATGCCTTTTTTTTTTCTTTTTCTTTAGCTGTCTTTGATGCTTATTTTAAACCAGTTTCTCAGTGATTTGCCTTGGGCCCCACCCACTGGTGGTGGCCTATGTTATTCTCAGTAACATCCAGACTCAGCAGAACAGGTGTTAGGGGAAAACTAATGTGGGATCAGGTCACGGCTCACCCCCACATCTCTTTGCTGCTTCTTCTGCTCTCTCTCTCCCTCTCATTCCCATAAACATTCCTCATTGCCTGTCAATTCCATCCCTTAAAAAAAGCAATGAAACTTTTTTTAATCATCTTGGGGTCTCAATGAAATATGATAAATTGTATTTTATAATATCTATAAATACTTTTTTTAACAGTTTACCATTTTGGAAAGAGGCAGTTAAAACCTTGTATGACCTAGGACAAGTCACAACCTCTCTGGGACTCAGTTTCTTTAGCTGTAAAATGAAGGGGCTTTCGTATTATAGGTTATGTTCTTCTAAAATATTTAGCCAATTTTTACTTTCTATGCTACTAAACACTAACATACAAAGTCAAAATTCCCTCATGTTTTTATTTTATTAACTAACCTCCTGAAAGAAGGAATAAATACTTACCTACTATTCTATCTAAACTCATATGATAGCAGTCAAAGTGAAAGAGACTTTAAATCTATGTTTATCTGCTTTTTCTATTTCAAGTAATTATTAATAAACTTTATGGAAAATAAGAACTTGGAAATATTAATTTTAAATCTAACAATATATACATATATCACATATATCTAAGTCTAAAATATAGGTATTATATATTAGATATATGTGTGTATATACACATGTAAATACATATATATTTTTGGTAGCTATAAAAACATCAATGAAAAATATGTTTAATTTTTTTATGAAGATACAAACCAACTACAAACACATCATCATGATTCTCTCTAATCTATTTAATAATATCCTAGATGTTGATATGACTGAAGGGGTTTTTCACTGAGAGTTTACAGAGAAAGATGCTTACTTAATGAAATACCTGTCATAATTATCTTTACTTTCATTTCTGTATTGTTGAAGTCCTAAAACTATATTGACAGCTATTATTATTCACATGTGCAAACATAATTTAATATTTTGTCTCCAGGCTATTCAACCACCACAGTTTATCTGTAACTTTTAATCACTTGAGCCCTCTAATCATGAATAATTTGATTTTTTAATGAATGATTATCTATTGAGCCCTTAATAGGCATATGATCACATTCTGTGCCAATGCAAGAAAACCATCTAAAAGCCTTCACATATCTGCTTCTGCACTCCACATCCCTCTCTTTATGCAGCTGCTTTTACTGAGCAAGACTGATATTAAGACTATAAATGGACATAAACATCAGTTGCTTTTTGCTCATTCTTGGCCCCATTTTTAAAAATTCACACACAGCTTGTCTCCTCCTTTATCAGCTTTTGACAGCAGTAGTTCTCCACCTCTGACTTAAAGGGCAGATGAGCTCCCTGTTACAAACATGGATTTAAATCCTCTGAAACTGTGAAAGAATATATGAGAGATAGAAGGGAACTCAGGAGTGCATAGGAGGATTATGATATTAAAACAATCATGGTCTTTTCATATGAAACAAATTTTGTCATTTTTTTAAAAAAAGAAGACGGTGACATTGAACATAGACATGTCTAAGGATGGGAACGCAGGCAGAATGCACATGGAAGAGGTGAAACCCTTCAGTTTCAGCATATTTTGAAAAAAATATTTAAAGGAGGCAGAAAAAAATGGTAGAGCTCTAAGGGGATCTTTGGGCATGTTGGAGGTTAACTAAAGTAAAGGCTTATGGGCAGTGCAGACAGCTGGGTACTGGAGATCTAGCTGAGATTGAAGGGCAAGGCAGGAGCTGTCATGTGAACAGCTGCCTAGGAGCCAAGAGATTCCTCAGGATTAGCCACACACACCCACCTTCTGTTGGGCGATGGCAATGCTGCAAGTGTTCTCAGAGCCCTCTCCCCCTAAGGTCTGCGTACTCTGGGGAAACTCTGAAATCATATGACAATTTGTGCTGCCTGCAGCATTTACACAGAAATTAAACCTCGAGAGAATTTCTCCTGTATTTGGGGGACTAAAAGATAATGAGAAGACATTTGATGAGGGTTTTTTTTTCCAATCACTAATTTATGGACTTTGTGAATGAGTTCAAAACAGTAAGAACTTCTATTTTTAATAGCTCTCCTCTCCCTCCAAACATTTGCCCCACCCTCGAAGGCTATTCCTGGACAATCTGACTGAAATGTTGCCTTATGTAGAAAATCTTTAATAAATATTTAAATTATATAATGTATTCAGTATTTTCCTGTGCTTTGCACATCCTAAAAATACATTCTACGGAAATCCCATTTCAACTGACTACTGTATAATGAAATGAGCCTTCAGTGTAAAACATTTATCATAGACTGAATTTCAATTGCTTGGTTGAAGTTGTTAAAGAATATGAGAAATCATTCTTTAGAGAATACTGAATGTGCATAGATATGACAAAGTAGGTGTGCATTTTATTTAACATGCTATTTTAGTTAACAGAAGCACTTATTGGAGAAGTGTCTAAAATTTCTTGAGAACCATTAGTAAAATTGATTATTCTTAAATTTGCAAAAGTGGGTAAAATGCTTAGGAAACACACTGACAGTTTACCTTAAATAGCAGCAAAATTGTGTAGAAGCATGAGAAGTCTTTCTTCATCAATGGCTATAAGACTTGAGTGTTTTCTACTCCACTAGAATATATACACCTCAGGGGTAGAGTATCTTTTCCCCTTGCCTTTCTATATATACTTTAGGGCTTAGCACAGTACCTAGGACATAGGAAGCAGAAAAGAAAATTAAAAAAAAAAAAAGGCGTCTTCCCAATTTATCTAGAACTGTAATGCGGGAGGGATATATTGTCACACAGAAATACCAATACACAGAGAGGTTCTACCCCACAGTGATCCAGAGAGCTGTGATGAAGTCTTCTGACCATTAAATTCATGAGTTTGGGGAAGAATGTGTCAGGAGAAGAGAGAGGTAAAAATAGGCAGAACAGAGAACTACACTGAACACAACATTTGTATTAAGATAAGGCATATTTACTAATATGCTTTCTTTTTTTAACCCCTTACCTTCTGTCTTAGAACCAATACTAAGTATTGGTTCCAATGTAGAAGAGTGGTAAGGGCTAGGCAAAGGGCATTAAAGCAACTTGCACAACTCGGAAATATCTGAGGCTACATTTAATCCAAAACCTTTTGTTTCTGGGCCTGACTCTCTATTCACTGAACCACCTACCTGCCCCCTATTGATATGCTTTTGATAAAAATAAGGTTCAATTTCTACCTGATGGACTTTCTGATTTAATAGGGGTAGACAAACACTGCCTCAAAATAACTTTAATGCAAATAATATGCTAAGTATATAGGAGAGATCTAAAAGAGAGTTATGACAAATTCAGGAGGGAAGAATCACTTTTAGTTTCCAAATCTTGGTGTAGATTTTAAAATTAATATTCATTATCTCCAAAGTATAATATTTATGAAGATTTATTAATATTTAACTAGAGAACTAAGGAAAACAAGGAATGTTCACCAATCAACTAATGTGGAAAAGAGAGGGCAGGGGTGGAGAAACTGCAACTATATACAGACAACTAGCAATGCATGTTTAGGAAAGGCAAAAAAAGGAATTGTGGGTATTACAGAAAGGAAGTTTGGGTAATGTAGTTTTTAGGAGTTCAAGATATTTCTAACTATTCTCTGGGAAAGTTTTATGAAAAAAGTAGTATCTGAGCAGAGTCTTAATGGAAAGGAGGGATTTCATCAGGCTGAAATGTGTGGAGAATTGGTTTTAAGCACATAATAAAGAGTATGAAAGAGTAAGGAACTGGTGAATTGTCCAGTCTTGTTAAAATTTAGCATATTATGAAGCCATTTTTTAAATATATAAATTATTTATATGTTTGTTTTACATTAAAATCTACTAGCACGCAATTTACCTCTCTTCTCCACACCCCAAAAGACATATACTAGTCAGATATCAAGTACTCCACTCTATTGTTCAGGCAAAGACATTCATAGAAGACCTCATTTCTGCTGGTCATTTTGAAGAGAAGAGGAGTAAGAAAACATGGAATATAAGAGTATATTAGCCCATTTAAAAAGAAAGATGTGAAATATGAATATTGACTTAAAGTATAAGCCCTATAAAACTTCTTGGAAACTTAAAAAATGAAATCAAACCTGTTGGATTCTATTCATTTTTCGCAAAAATTGAAACCCTGCCATAAGAAAATTAATCACTAAAGTAAGCTGCCTTTCTTTTTCTTTTATTAATAAATTAATTTTTTTATATTACACATCAGAACGATTTCTTAATATTTGTTTTTGATATCTGTTTTGTGATCCATGTTCTCTCTCCCTGCCACCCTTCCCTCTCACCCTAAGAAAGCATGTAATATAATATAGGTTGTACATATATTATCATATGTTGCACATTTTCTTGCTTGTCATGTTGTAAAAGAAGCCATATTGCTTGCACTAGACAAAAGCTCATGGAAGAATTAAAGTAAAGAATAGCCTGTTTCAATTTACATTTGGACTTCTATGGTGGTGGATAACCTTTTCTTGTCCTGAGTCTCTTGGAGTTGTCCTCTCCTGAATTTTTGCCTTGATAATAGTTGTAATTGACAGCTGATCATCATATATTATTGTTTTTAACGAGTACAATGTTCTCCTCATTCTGCTTACTTCACTTTGTATTGCTTCATATAAGTCTTTCCATGTTTTTTTATGATCATTTTTGTCTGTCATTTTTTATGGAACAATAATATTCCATTACAAGCATGTGCCACAACCTGGTCATCTATTCCCCACTTAATGGACATCCATTACTTTCCAGTTCTTTCCCACCACAAATATAGATGATATAAATATTTTTGTATAGGAAGGGTCCTTTATCCTATCTTTAATATCTTTTGGGTACAGACCTAGTAATGGTATTTCTGGATATGCACAGTTTTGATGGCCCTTTTTTAACCCTTACTTCTCTAACTCCATGATCCTCTGAACGCATTAATACATCATGGAGAAAAATGTATGAGAAGAATCCCGGAAGTCACCTTACATAAACCATAAATATGGTACATCCAGTCTATCCATTGATCATTCACATGATTGTAAGGAGATAGAAGATCCACAAAGACTTTCTAGTCCTGAAATTGTATAAGCTCCTCTCCTACACCCCTTTAGTGCATATACCACAAGTCTGGAGGCAAGGATTTTTTTCTTTTTTAATGATTTTTTAAAATATCTTTTGTTTTATGTATCATCTATCTTCTTCCGGCCCTCCTTTTCTTAAATCTCAGAGTTCTCTCCCTTAAAAAACTTTTTTTAATCACCAAAGCTGATCAATTGATTGAAAAATAAAATCTGCCATTATATATAAAGTTCCACATTTGGAGAATCTATCTTTACAGAGGAGCAAGGGAGCTATATTCCCTTAGTTCTTTGGGATCAAGCTTTCTCCTTATCTTATTTGTTCACTGATTACTCTTTCTATTAAAATTGTTATCAGATACGCTCTCTTCCTGTTTTGCTTATTCCATTTTGTATCAATATTACTAAGTCATCCCACTCTCTGTTCTTCATTCTTTTCTTATACCATGATTCATCCCATTATATTCGTGGACCATGATTTGTTTTGCACTTTCTCAATAGATGGGTCTTAAAATTGTTTCCTTTTTTTTTTTTTTTTTTTTTTTGGAGTGGTTCTGTTCAATTCAATTAAAGAAAAACATACTAGGGTCTACCACATACACAATATTTTAGTCATGGAAGAGGATAGAAAGATGAATTTTAATCAATAAATAAATGTTTATTTAGCACTTACTTTGTGCCAGGCACTGTACTAAGTTGTTGTTCAGTTGTTTTCAGTCATGTCCTGCTATTTGTGACCCTATTGTGGTTTTCTTGGCAATGATCCTGGAATGTTTTGCCATCTACCTTTCCATCCCATTTAACAAATGGAAAAACTGAGGCAAACTAAGTTAAATGACTTTCCCAGAGTCATATAGTTATTCTGAGGCAAGATTGCAGCCTAGGAAAATTAGTTTTTCTGATTCCAAGCCCAGTACTCTATTCACTATGCCACCTAGTTGCCCTATTTGTAACCCAAGTATCTTGCATTAAGTAAGGTTATAATTAATTATTAATAATGATAAAATGATAATATCTAGCATTTATATTATACCTACTATGTGCCAGATATTGCTCTAAATACTCTTACAAATATGTCATTTAATCCTCACAAAACCCTGGAAAGTAGGTTCTATTATTATCCCCATTTTATAATTGAAGAAACTGAGGCAGAGATTGAGTAATTTCTTCAAAACCACATAGTTTGAAAGTGTCTGAAACTGGATCTAAACTCAGACTATAGGTCTGTCTCTCTAAATTGTCCAGAAAGAAGGTAGAGATTCTCTGAGTCAGTGGTTGATGGAGAACATTCCAACAATGATGCACAACTTGTACAAAGACATGGAAGAAGGAAATGAAATATGTATTGAGTACAACAAGTGAGCCAATTGGGCTGAAATGTAGAAAAGGAGAAATTCAGTATGAGAAATGAGTTTTAAAAGATTGGTTAGAAGCAGATTTTTAAATTTTTTTCCAGATTACATATTGATATAATTTTTAATAATTGCTTTCTGACATTTTGCAATCCATGTTCTGTCCTTCTCTCCCATCCATCAATCTTCCCTAAGATAGCAGTTAATATGATAAAGGTTTACAGGTGTTATTATATAATACATTTTTACATTTTTGTCATATTGAGGAAAAAGACACATTACTTATACAAGAGAAAAATTCAAGGAGAAAATAAAGTTAAGAATGGCATCTTCAAACTGCATCTAATCTGTTAGTTCCTTCTATGGCAGTGGATAGCTTTATTCATCATAGAGACAGATTCATAAAAGGCTTAATGAGACAAACAATGGCCTCTATTCAAAAGCAAAATGGGAGTCATTGAAGCTTTTTGAGAGAAGGCATGGTATCCTGTGATTTCATAAGAGCATAGATTTACAGCTGAAAGGGCATTGAGCCCAATCTCTCCTATGTATGAGGGAACTGCATTGTCATATAGCTAGTAAGTGTTGAACTTGGGTCTTCTTGATTCCAAGTCCAATTTTGTATCACCATACCATGCTGCTTTTTATTTTAAGAAATATAAATTAGGCAGTAATGTAGCATCTGGATTGGCAATAATGGGGTCAGGCAGAAAAAAATTAAAATGCTAATATAATAGTCCAAGTGAAAAGTCCTGAGCTAAGGCAGTGACTGTGATTAGAAAAATGTTCATAGAGATGAGAAATGTTATACTGTTTGGTATCTGATTGAAAATGGGAAGAAACAGAGTGAAGAGTTGAGGATGACTAAATGGCTATAAACCTAAGTGTCTAGAAAAATGACCTCAAATGGAAAAAAATGGTATAGTTTAAAATGATGTGTTGAGAGTGGGGCAGGAAAATCTTGTTTTGGATGTATTAAGTTTAAATTGAGAAGACATTTAGGTAGAGATATGGAAGAGGCAAATGGGAGAGACAAAGAAAAAGAGAAAAGGATAAAGGGAGGGAGGGAGGGAGAAGGAAGGTGGAGAGGGAGAGGAAGACAGAGAGAGAGAGAGAGAGAGACAGAGACAGAGACAGAGACAGAGACAGAGACAGAGACAGAGACAGAGAGAGAGTGAGAGAGAGAGAGAGAGAGAGAGAGAGAGAGAGAGAGAGAGAGAGACAGAGAGAGAGAGACAGAGAGACAGAGAGACAGAGAGAGAGACAGAGAGAGAGAGAAATGGTCCAAGACAGAAGTCTGGAGAATATCCATTCATAAGGAAAATTACATGTTGACAATCCAGCAAAGCCGACTAAGAATCTGCACTGGACAGGAATAAGAGAAAAATCAAGAGAGAACAATGTCAGAAAAGCCCAAGGAAGAAAAAGTTTTCTAGTTAAGAGATGGTCATTACCTTAAGATACTGAAAATACTTTAAAAGGAAAAGGATTGTGGAAAGGCCATTGGATTTGACAATTAGATGGATGGTATAACTTGGTTAGAACTGTTCAATCCTATGCTGGAAACAGAAAAAAATGAAAAGGATGAAGGTAGAGATATACTTTACTCCCTCTGAACCTTTGTTTATACCATTCTCTTTATCCAAAATGCCTTTTAATCCCTTCTGCATTCATCAAGGTCAAATTTAGAGGTTAGTGTTCTGTGAAACTTTTCCTTAACTCCCCAGCAAGGAATGATCTTCCCAAGTGGAACTTTATAACTTTGTGTGTATCTTTTCTGTAGAACTTAACACATTATAATATAGTATAATTATCTGTGTATTAATTTATCTCCCCTGTTAGACTATAAGCAACTTGAGACAAAAGATTGTGTTATTGTTGTCATCATGCAGACCTAATACCTGACATACAGCAAGTGCCCAACACAGTTTATTCACTGAGTGAAGACTGGAATGAATAATAATGATTTTTTTAAAAAAGGATGTTACTTTCATGCCACATCAATAATGACAAAAGAATGACTGCCATGCAATTTGCTGTTAGCAATATAGTTCCACTCTTACTTGATCAAGCTGAAAAACAGAGACTGTGATTCAGTGCCTCTTTTCAAAGAAGAAAAATAAAATGAAGCAGAAACACCAAAATTAAAAGGTCAAAATAGAGAATAATTTAATTTAAACAATAAAACTAATGAATATCGCACTTGTTTTCCACACTTGGAATTTTAAAATATGGTAGCATAATTAACTGTTGAATAAAAACAAATCCATAAAGTTCATATCAATATTAACTGTTTTTCTACATTCATTATATTCCTTTTAACTGGTCTTTGCATAAGAAGTACTCCAGGCTACAGCTATAGATCATATTTTACTGTATCTTTTTTTTTTAATTTTCAAAGACCTAATATATTGATCTGGTCTCTTCAAAGACTAGATATTCATTTCATTCAACTAAATGAAAAGTATGTGTTACTGCCATATATATAGGTACAATTGTAAATGAAGTTTAAATCATGAATGGTATATAAAATAAAAGGTCTTTGAATTTGAGATAATACATATGAAGGAATTATTTGAGTCTCTTTGACTCAAAAAATAGTGATGAGTAATACTACAAAAAGAAATGAGATGATTTGTGAGAAGAAAGGTAGATTTGGAGCCAGGGAAAGATAATGATAGATTCTGTCCACATCAGTCAGTCAATAAACATTATTAAGTGCCTACTGTGTGACAGGTTCAATACTAAATGCTACAGCTACAAAGAAATGTAAAAAAAAAAACAGTTTTCACTATTTAATAGTTCACGGTCTAATGGAGGAGACATGTAAATAACTATTTAGAAGTAGAATATATGCAGGATAAATTGGAAATAATCAACCATAGCAAGGCAGTAGAATTAAGAGGAATTGGGAAAGGCTTCTTTGAGAAAGGATTCTTTTCTTCCTGGCTCTGGCACTTAACCAACTATAAATCCTATTAATTATTTAGTCATTCAGTAAATAGTTATAGGGAATGCATTGTGGGATGAACTGGGGAACATACCTAAAAGAAGATATTATTTTCTTTGAAGTCTAGTAACTGAAATACTAAAATAACTATAATTCAAAGTAGAATCTAGACACATACTAGAAGAAACCACAAAGTGTTATGGAGCTTCAGAAGAGATTTCTTTTAGCTAGGGAAAACTTTATGATGAGATGGCATTTGGAAAAAGCATCTAAAGTGGCATAATATTCAGGCATATTGAAATGGCCATTCTAGCATTAGAAACAGAACAGAGCAAGAAAAATGCAGGATCTATTTAGAGAAAATTTAAGTATTCCAGACTTCCTAGGGCAGAAGGCCTATGAAGAGGAAGGAATAAGAAATAAGACTGAATGATTTATTGGAATCAGATTGTTATATGGCAAGCAGTGATAGTAATATTCTGGAGCACTTGCACACAGAAGTTCAAAAAAGGAAATATACTATCTTATAAAAATAATGAAAACATCCATTGATAGATTTTTACTTTTGTTATGCAGAAAGGCCTTTAATTAAAATTACAACCTGCCTGTCCTATGTGGAATGTCCTGGTAAAACATTTGCAATTTCCTACTGAAATATACTTTAGGCTGGACAAAGATTTTTTTTTTAAACCCTTGTACTTTCGGTGTATTGTCTCATAGGTGGAAGAGTGGTAAGGGTGGGCAATGGGGGTCAAGTGACTTGCCCAGGGTCACACAGCTGGGAAGTGTCTGAGGCCAGATTTGAACCTAGGACCTCCTGTCTCTAGGCC
>NC_058132.1:391981672-392008402 GCF_016433145.1 Gracilinanus agilis | reverse complement strand
ATATATATATATATATATATATACACAAAACAAGCTAACAATTTCAGAGAGATTTTCTTTTTTTCCTCATATGAAACATTTCACTGAAGTCTTAAAAAAATCAGCAAATAAGAAATATAGAAGAAATCTCCCCACATAAATAATTGGAAATAAAGAGATATATAGACCTTGGGTACTTTATAACCTATCATGGCCAGGGAGAAGACTTTCTTATTTTAAAAAAAATCCCTTCAATTTGAAAAAATAAATAACTTAAGTTATTTGATGATATGTGTGTTCAAAAAAAAAAAAGAAATGACTGCTTGCCATCAAATAAACCTGCTCAAGGAATAAATGGACTGAGAGTCAATCTCTATAAATCTTATATTTACCGTGAAAGCTTTTAAAATGAATATCTGAGAAACAGCAGTCTGAAACTTGTTTAACAAGACCCTTGGGTCCAGAAGAACAATGTATCATCACAAGTTTCATTCAATGAATAGACCTAGTAAATTAATAAATCCATCACTCAGTGTGTAAAGAAAGAGGGTGTAACACCAACAAAGCAAAATAAACTTCACCATTAGCTCCTCCAGGACACACATCACTTATAGAAGGAAGTGCCATGTGATTCTTGGACTTTTGACAAATCCAATGACTTGTGACAGATTGTGCAACTGAATGTTTATTAGTAATAGTTCATTGATGTTTATACTATGCCCCATTTCTCTTTCTTTATATTCCCAAAGCTCGGCTCAGTGCCTGATAAGAAAGAGCTTAATAAATGCTTTTTTGACTACCTAACTCATACTTATCTTCCAACAAACTATTAAGGTATAACATATCATCCCAGTTCCAGGACTGAGGATAGTACCCATAAAACGATCAATCCCTTAAGTCTAAGCAGTTCAGGCTAATAAGTATTCTCTTCCAGTACATATTTATGTACAGCTGTAGGATAGAATGGTAATATTATAACTATACAGTTTTTGTTGTTTTCTACTTGTTCACTATATTCTAAACATGACCCTGTAGAATGACATGACTGATGTTCAATCTATATTATTTGTCCATTTATTAGTTGGAATTTTTTGCACCTTTTCATAATCTTAATATTGTTTTCGTATACCAAAACTAATCACGCATTAAATCAATGCATCCTTAGAGCAGATCCAGTAAAGGCTTGAAATATATAGAAATGTTAGGTGGCTTTAAATAAACCCTAAGTAGCTGTTAGACAATGAGGTCAAGGCAAGGACTAAGAGAATAACCTGGCTCAGCAACATCATTGTATTTTACTATTCTTTGATGGAGAATACTGGTGTTGGAAATCAGCCATGGCTCTGTCCAGATTGAATCTTTTCCAGAAGATGAGAGGCTACCTTGAACTACTTCAAGGAAAGTGAATCTTTACTGTTGAGTTGTTGTTGGAAATTCCCTAAAAAGATACTGGAAATTGTAGACTCATTCTAAGTATATTCAGTTTCAGCTAATAGAATTTCCATATTGATTTTCCATTGTGAGAGTTCTGATTTTAAAGATGCAAGATCTTTCACCTATATTAACTTGAACCGAATATCATTCTCTTGTTAAGAAATAAACTGATTGGGTTGTGAGTATCCCTATGCAACTCAAGGACATACATTGAAGATGATTCAGACATAAACAGGGGAGAGTTTCAGGAAATAGAAAATCCTGAATCTGTCTAAGAGATAATTCTTCTTTGTCAGACAGGCTCCAACATAGGGATGATAATAATTGTGTGCAATAAATATAAAAAGATCATGTATAAACTGATAAATAAGAATATGATGAGTTTGAAAAAATATAAGGATATTTAGCCTTTTTGAGATTTTAAGAGCATTAGAGAAATCTATAGCACTATTTCTCCAAAACATTTTATGAGGAAAGATTAGCTTGAACAGTAACATTGATTTGCTTTGCAGAGTAGGCTTGTGACCAGATTCAACAATGAAATTGAGTTTCCATAACCTAATGTAATATTTTCACTGTAATATCTATAAGATTCATATGCATAAAAGAGTTTCTTAGTTGATGTCATAAAAATCCATTTTGACTTGCTAAATTTAGCTAAGAGCTAAAAAGCATGTACACTGTTAGCTGTAATTGGCATTACTTAAAACAGTAATAATAAAATTATTTTAATATTTATTGAATGAAAAATAAAATATTGTCCTATTGTTTCTTCTGAAAATCAATATACCTTGTATGTACTTATTACACTCAGAAGAAAACACTCTAAGACAACCTGCATAATATATCATAGCTCGATGACATATGATGCTAGAGACATAAATTTGTTTTATTCTTCATTTTTTTTTTTGCCTGGGGCTTATATTGTAGGTGTGTGGTGCATAATTTGTAAGTGCAGAAATAAGACTCCAACTTAAAAAATGCAAACTGGGAATGATAGTTGATGAAGAATTAGGTCTTAATAAATATTTCCAGATATCTAAAAGATATCATACTCAAAAGAACACAAAATCATCACACATTTTCCAGAAAAAGAATGAAGCAGAAGGATGAAAATGAATAGATTATCTGTGTCACCAGATAAATTCCTTAAACTCCTTGAAACTTTTAATATTTTAAATATTTAAATAAGCATCTTAATATTTTAAGTATTTAAATAACCATTTAAATATTTAACAAAATTCTGTTTCCAAAATTTTGACATTTTAACATCATTATTTAATTTTTATCTTTTATAATGGTGGAGTTGTTTATGTAACCCATTGCTAAGGATCTTGAAGGGCAAGACAGCAATTATTTCAAGTGTGTGGTATGGTTCATATGAAGAAAATGACACTCATAACATGGCTAATTGTCAGTAACATTGAAAGAGAGAATGAAAATAATCCATGTTTTATGTATGGGTAAATGTAAAATAAAAGCCAAAATGACTTTTTCATATGACATGCTGAAGAAATTGTGGAGGGAGATGTTGGTAGTTATATAAAATATGCTTTATCAGCCAAGCAGTCTTTATGTTAAGGTATTTTTACCTATAAAGATCATATGCTACCCAGCTCCCTGTACCCTCAACTTGCTGTTTAAGAGTTTCTCTAGGCTAACTAGGTGGATCAGTAGATCAAGAGACAGGAGGTCCTGGTTTCAAATTTGACTTCCGGTACATCTTAGCTGTGTGACCCTGGACAAGACACTTAAATCCAAATTCCTAACCCTTAACACTGTTCTCCCTTGGAACAGCTACTTAGTATGATTCTAAGACCAAAGGTAAGGATTTTTTGTTTGTTTGTTTGTTTGTTTTAAAGAAAAAGTTACTGTGGCCATAATAGTTCTTCTCTTGAAGCAACAATATCACAAAGGTAGTCCAGCTCAATGAGAAGTTGCTCTTTTGTCATCAGTCTGTGGAAACCTCTATGGTGATAAAGTAGCTCAAGATGACAAAAGTCTAGAAAATCAGGAGAGCCAAAAAGTTGTGCTTCAATGATAAAAACTTTCAAGAAGTTAGCATGCTATCCTGTCACCTTGTCTAGGTCATTTTTGCCTAGTCTGGATAATTTTTATTCTGGGAAATGCATTTGTAGCCTCATTTCATACTATTTTACCTTCTCAGATCCTAAACTCCAGCCATATTACATTCTATTCACCATTCTTGATCCCAGTGCATACCTTCCCACCACCATGTTTTTGGCTGTCAAAACCTTATCCATTTTTAGTTGCAGGTGAAGTGTCCCTTCTTTCATGAAGGTTAGGAGTCAGTAAGTTGGCTTTCTGGAACCTCTCTTGCTACTTGCTAGTTACATCACATCACTTTGTTTCCTTTTTCTCCTCTGTTACTTAAGACTATGTCTAAGCTTTGTTCCAGCACTAGAATTCTATGATTTCCTAAGCCAAAAGAAAACGTCCTCTTCTAAGAACCCCACTTTTGACCATACCTCTTTTGTGGCCCTAATCTAATCACATATTGTCTTGTAGTATAGTTATTTAAGTACATGTCAGATCTTCCTTCTTAAATCAGATCAATGGAAGGGAGGGAACCCTAACATTTAAAGCTGGCCATAAATGGGAGAATTACTGGTAAAATGGGGGAGAAGTTAGAGATTAGCATCATTAAATCTAAGGAGCAACTGGGCCACCACTAGTCCAGCATATTGGTAACTGGATTTGTACTTTGAATAAAGTTTGGTCTCAACATTGTGAAATCACTTCCAACTCAGTGATTCAATTAGTCAGTCAACAAGCATTTATTAAACTAAAAAATTTTGCTGGGTATTCAGGAATAACAAGAACAAAGAATAACTAACTATACAAGTCTGTTATAAGTTCTTTAAGGCCATGGTCTATCCATGTTTTATTCATCCATATATTCTTTGAAGTATCTGGCAAAGTGCTTTGTGTTAAGTTGAGGTTTGGTAAATATTTATTAAATGAAGAGGAAAAGTAAATCCAAATGTTTGCAGAATCAAATGGGGGAAAGAGACTAATGATCTTTTTAGGGCTAGAAAGAGTAAATAGCCTTGAAGTATTTTGCAGCAAGGTGTTACTACTTCATTTCAGATAAAGGAAAAATGTTGATTTTACCTAGTAAAATGAATTTTATTAATGCATATCATTTTGTACTCCTATTGCTTAAAGTCCTCCAATTCCTATCATCTGCCTTACCTCTTTGTTCTGAAACTCCTTGAGGTAGACTTTTAAGGTACTTTAGTAAGCCAAGGACTTCTGAATTTTTACTATTCTCTGAGAACTGGAGGAAGAATTTATATATCTTCCATTCAGACAGCAGTTGAGCTTTCTTTAATCTATTGTCATCTAAAAGTAAAGTGTGAGCCTCTAAAGGCAGGAACTACCTAGAAATTTTTTTTGTTTATATCCCTAGGACTTAATAGAATATTTGATACATAGTAAGCACTTAAAGGATTTTTCATTCATTCATTCAGTCATTCATTTCCTGACATTAATGTCATTTTAAAAGGCAAAGTAGTTTAAATTTTTTTTTGAAAAGTAGTTTACCTTGAAAACAGCATAATAATAAACTAGATTCTAACTAATAAATCAGTTAATTCATCCTTCCTGTTGGGTAACATCTAGCAAACATTTATAGCCTTATATGCACATATATTCATATTACTTTATGTGTATGCATCTATATACCTTTTTATTTTAAATTTTATTTTTTCCAGATTAAATGTCAATACAATTTCTTAATATTCATATTCTAATATTTTGGAATCCAGATTCTCTTTCTCCCTACCACTTCTTTTCCCTCAATTAGGAAGCAGGCAATCTGGCATGGGCTATACATATACTATCACATAATATATATTTCCATGTTTGTCATGTTGTGAAAGAGGATGCATGTTGTGTCTTCCTTACACTAGACAAAAATTCATGAAGATATAAAGAAGATTATGTTTCTACTTTTATTCTGTCAACCTGGAAAAACAGAGAACAACTAAAGTAGTCAGCAAAACTAAATCTTTAATCAAGAAAGAGACATCTTGCACAAAGAACCTCCACACTGAGACAAGCCCTAAATACCACACAAGAGTAGAACCCTGGGGGCATACACATAAAGTGTCTCTGAGAGGATCACCAAGCAAAATGATTCTTTAAAGAACAATAGAACTTGGGGGAGGGGGTTATATACCTTTTGGGGAACTAAGGGCAGGGAAATAAAATGATTGATTGGCTTTATAATGGTTACAAGAAAATGAAAAGTCCAAGACAGGATTATCAGAGAGAGACTGATGATTCCAGTTTTTTCCCACTACAAAAAGAGCTGCTATAAATATTTTTGTACAGGTAGATTCTTTTTTCATATCTTTAATATTTTTGGAATACAGACTTAGTAGTGATATTTCTGGGTCAAAGGGTGTACATTATTTTATGGCCCTTTAGGCATGGTTCCAGATTGTTCTCCAGAGCAATGGTTATATCAGTTGTATCACTGGTTATATCAGTTAGTTGTATTAGTTCAAAACTCTACTAGCAGTGTTTTAATGTCCTTTTTTTTCTCACATCCTATCCAGTATTTATTATTTTCCTCTTTTGTCATGTTAGTCAATCTGATAGGTGTTTGATAGTACCTCAGAGTTGTTTTAATTTACTTCTCCATTCAATTTTTTAATGTAACAGAAGATAGTTTTTTTTGTTTGTTTGTTTTTTAGACCCTTGTACTTCGGTGTATTATCTCATAGGTGGAAGATTGGTAAGGGTGGGCAATGGGGGTCAAGTGACCTGCCCAGGGTCACACAGCTGGGAAGTGGCTGAGGCCGGGTTTGAACCTAAGACCTCTGGTCTCTAGGCCTGGCTCTCACTCCACTGAGCTACCCAGCTGCCCCCACAGAAGATAGTTTTAATTTCTTCACTGCATAATATTCTTGATATCAGATCTATAGATACAACAATGGTTTTCTGCATGTATTCCAAATATTGAAATATTTGACGTGGATATAATATAATATAATAATATAAGCCAAGGATTCCCTCCCTCACAAACAAGAATTTATGTAAGCACAAAAAGAATGGGAGGTTCAAAAAGAAATAGTGCAGGTCTCTTAAATCTACAGCTTGCATTTTGAGGAGCCTGCTAAGATTTTCTACTAACATAAGAAAATTCTTAGTTATGAGTGAAATTTGAAGAGAATAAATCAGGGATTATTTACCTTCAGTGATTAATTTCATAGTTGTAATATTTTTTGCTTAGTATAGATTTTAACTGACAATAAAAGTTTATCTTAGTATTGAATGACTTATATTTAGTTTTCTGTAACAGATAAGAATAAAAGTGGTCTTTTATATGACTGCTTTTAGATGCTCAAAATATCATTCATTTTTTTTCAAAACCATGATGTGAACTTTGAGGACTCAAAATTATTAGGAAATGCCATTCTCTTGAAGTAATTGAAGCACAATAATGCAATTTTAATTTCAGTTATTTTAATCTATCAACAAAATAATAAAAATTGAAAACATAGGGCATTTTCTTATTTACAAAGCTACTTCCTAGATTTCTAGCAATTTTGAATTATCTTGCTCTAATGATCATTAGATGAAAGATCTTATTGTCCATCTGAAACTGAGAACGGTTAAATGAATACTCAGGTCACATAGGTAGTAAGTGTTGGAGGCAGGAATTGAACCCTGAATTTATAACACCAAATATAATCAATTAATAATCAATAAACATCCATTAAGTGCTTATTGTATGTCAAGCATTGTGCTAAGCAATAGGGATGCAAAAAGTAGGAAAAGACTGGCCTGTCCATTAGGAGTTTACAAGCTAATGGAGGAGACAAAAAGCCAATAAATATATACAAACAATCTATACACAATATAAATGGGAAATAATTAACATAGGGAAAACACTAGAAATAAGAGGTTGGGAAAGATTTCCTGTAAAAGGAGGGATTGTAGTTGTAATTTGAAAGGAATTCAGAGATGTCAGTAGTTGGAGCAGAGAGAGGAGAATGTTCTAGGCACAAGGGACAGATTGAGAAAATGCTTGCCACTGAAAGAACCTGGCATATGTTGGAAATTTGGAGGAAAAGATAGGTAAAGGAAGGGAAGGAAGGTAGCCAGATAGCCCCCAGCCCCAGTAGGAAAATTAACCGAAGCCTTTTAGAGGCAGGTTACGGAGCAGAAGAAAATCAGACTAGACTCCAGGGATATTTAACTGGGTTTATTTGGGTTAGGAAAAGAAAGGTTTGGGAAAGCCTGGGAAAATTAGATCTCCAGCAGCTAGCTGGGACCAAAATTCTAGGAGGAGCAAAAGGCTCTCAGGAAAAAGGTGCCACAATCTTTGCTTCTCTCTTTTTTTATACTTTCTCAGACACCTCCCACAAAGGAAGTGGGAAGTGTCTGAGGAAGTTGAAGTAGTAGTCTCCCAGGGTTTAGCACCATTTTAAAACTTGCTTTTGGAACATCAAGGAAGTCATCATTGTATTTCTTCTATTATTAACTATCAATTTAATAAACATATTACTTCAATACATGAGTATAACTTTAATTTCATTAATTTGAAATACAAGCAGGGTTTCTGACATCTTAATCATTGGAAGAATACCAGACAAGAATAATTAGAATGAATACAACTTTCACCATATCCTTCAGCTAAAAGTTCTTAGCATTATAACCTTAGAATTGAAAGAAACCTTAGAGGACAACTAATCTACATTTCAGAGAAGGAGAAATTGAGGCTCAGGGATATGAAGCAACATGTCTAATGTCACAAAGTTAGTAAATGTTACAGGTGGGATAACAAAACCTCATTTGATACAAAAGCTGGTTTTCTCTAAATTCAGCTTTCTCTCCATTATAACATATTTCTTCCCTATTTATGTATTTTTTAATTATTAAATTTTTTTCTTAAAATTTTCCCACAGTCACATGTTGAAATATTTTTTAATAATCATTTTCTGATATTTTGCAGTCCATGTTCTCTCCTTCCTTCCTTCTTATCCCAAGAAGGCAGGTAATATGATATGGATTATACATGTGTCATCATACAATACATATTTTCATGTTCATCATGTTGTGAAACAAGACTCATATCACTTACAGTAGAGAAAAATTCATGGAGGAAATAATACCCGTCTTGGGTATAATTCAATCTGCATCTAGACTCTTAATTCCTCTTATGACAGTGGATAGCATTTTATATCATAAATTCCTTGGTGTTTCCTGGATCCTTGCATTGCTGATAATAATTGATTCATTCATGGTTGATCCTTGTACTTTACTGCTATTATTGTGCATATGTTAAATTCCTTTCTAATTTATATTAAACGTGAGTGCTATGTCATCAAGATTTTAGATACAGTAAGAGAGTGTGGGTTCAAATATTGCATCTGACAGTTCCATCATCTTTAAAATAAATTTTTTGGAACAAAATAACCAAGAGGTCACTTCTGAATTACGTTCTGAGACACCCACGGAAAAAACAATGTGCCAGCGAACCCGGTTCACAAAATGTCAGAAAGCAAAATGTAAGATTATTGAAAAGATAGATACCAGGTTGGGAAGAGATTAAATTTCAAACTGGTGAAATTATTTAATCTTAGAGGGTACAGGAAATCACTGAAGATTATTGGGCAGGCAGTCAAAGGTAGGATGTAACATAATCATGCTGCGCATTAGTAGCAAACTTATTTTGGCAGCTTTGTAAAGGATAGATTGACATAGGAAAATGCTTGAAATAGGAGAACCATATAGCAAGCTGCTGAAGGAGTCCAGGTGAGAGGTGATGAAGATCTAAGCTAGAGTGTTAGCTGTGTGAGTAGAGGAATTAAAGTGAATATGTTGGTGATTTAGGAAAGACAGGATTGGGCAACTATTTGGATATTCAGAGTAAGTTCAGATGAACGTACTGAGCATAACATCTAAGTATTGAATTTGAGTGACTGGAATGTCAGAGGTACTTTCATCAGCAAAGGTTTAATAGGTAATTAATGTCAGACTTTATAAAAATGGCCTTTAAAAAAAAAGGAACAACCTCCAAAATGATGTAATAAATTCAAATCTTCTCTTTTGATTCCATGAATTGAGACAAAAGTCTTTGAACACAAGACTTTATCTCTTTTTAAGTGTGAGCCTGATAATGAGAAGCAAAGAGGCATCTAACAGCTTAAGAAAGTCATCATTGGTAAGACTTCCTCAAACCTTTTGTCTAAACTCGGCGTGGAAGTATAAAATTAAGGATAACTTGTCTCCATACTGAATGTCTATGCCAGGGGTCAGCAAGCTTTTTGGCCGTGAGAGCCATAAACTCCACATTTTTCAAAATATAACTTCGTGAGAGCCGTACAGTGCTCACAGTGCCACTCCTGTAACAGCGCCTGAAAAAAATTGACTTTATGGCTCCTGCAGAATGCCATATCTGGCCCTCAAAAGAGCCAGATATGGCTTGAGAGCCATATGTTGCTGACCCCTGGTCTATGCCCTTTGGCTGTTTCTCATGACTGAAATGTAATTATTTCTCCCTCTCTTCCTCCAGCTTGAATCCCTGGTTTCCTTCCATACTGAGCTCAGTCTTATAATGTATTTACACTTAGTCCTCTTTTATCATTATGGGGCCAAGTCTATTTTTCAAAAATGATTTAAAATGGGTAAAATGCAATGGTAGATAAGCATCATATATTTACATCCAGGAAACTATTTATAGCACTCCCTGTTTTAATGTGAAATCCTGTAAAATGAACCTTTCTTGAATTCTGTCCAATTAGGTTTCTTACTATAATTAACAAAACAATCTTGTTATAAAACTGTTTCTCCTTTAAGATGGTTTCATGTCAAGGACCCAGCAAAACAGTGAACCTTCAATTAGTAGGTCAAAAAAGTACAGAATAGGGATAAATTATAACAAATTTGAAAACATAATTAGAAGACTCATTAATTAGGATATTTGTAATTCTGTGAAAAACAAATCTTGGTTTCAATAAGATTCTGTGCCTTGATTATGGAAGTCATTTTGTGAAAATATTGAATGAGCATGGGTTCTTTCAAGGAAATTGCATGTTGTTTGAAATTAGGAACATTTGTGAATTTTGGGCACTGAGGGAAGTTAAATTAAAAGCAGCTGATTACAATTAATGTGTACAAAAATAATCCAATAAATAAATTTTTAAAGCATTCTTTCTCCTCAAATTGTTAACCCTAGTATGGCCTTGAGCTATGCATTAGAAAGCTAAACATAAAAAAAAAAATGCAACTCATCAGAGAAGCTATGGATTTAGAGATCTTGGGACTATAAGGATTTTGTAAAGCACCAAATAATAATAATATTAGGTTAATGTCCATATCTAGTCAAAGAAGAGTTAAGTGGCAGGACTCCAGTCCAGTTATAATACATGTTTCAGTCTTAGTAGAGGTGACATTTTTTTTTTTTTCAAAAAAGGAAAGAGAAGTGGCTTAATTCAAAGTGAAGGATCCAGTCTATCAAGAACAAATGGAGAAGGCAAAAGTGATGGCGGCAAAGAAGGAAGTGAGATGGTTAGACAACATGTCTTTCAGTTCTAAATCCCTTTCTTAGCACTGGCATAGAGATTTGTGACTGACTACTATCCCAGTTTAGGAAGTAGCAGGCACAAAGCTCAGAGATAGAGGCATATCAAAACTGATAGAACTATTCATCAGCCAGTTATTGTTTTTTTTTTTTCTCCTCATCTGAATTCTTGAGTGCTGCTGATTGTGAGACTATGGGATAAATCAGATCTTTGAGTATCATCAGTTTGCAATCTATAATCAGATGAGAGTGAAGGGGGGAAGAACAGGAATAGTCAGGGTAAAGGCATGAAAGGGGAAAAGTGATTTGGTTGAAAAAGAAAGAAGGAAAGATTAGTAGAGATTAAGGGAAAGGAAAAAATAGGGATGAAGAAATGAGGAAAAAGGGAATGAATCTTCAATTCATTGCCTCTTTCTTCTCCAACTCTTTTCAGTACTTCCAATTTTGCTACAAAATCTTAGAATTGAATGAAACTTTCTCCATAGCTACAAAATCACATCCTTCTTCCTATCACCCCCTACCCCCACCCCAGGTAATTACCTCAGGGCAGGGACTGTTTTAAATTGTTTGTTGTTGTTTGTTCCTTTGATTTGTTTTGTTTTGTTTTGGCTTTGTATCCCTTGGACCTTAAAGAATATCTGGTGTTTAATAGGCACTTAATAAATGCTTATGGTTTTATTTTCTTAACTGCTTAATCTAAAGTGTCTTTTCCCAGTCTTCATAATCCTTGATCTCTCTGCAGCATTAAATTTCCTTCCCAGTATTTTTTATGGTATTATAATTATTTCTGATCTCCTAATCTAGGTGTCCATCAAACACTTATATAAGTCTTATTCACCTCTCTTCATAAATTCCCTTGATACCTTAGCTTTTACAGTGTATAAAGTTATATTAATGATAGAGATTATTCCTATGTCTATATATTCAGCCCTTTAATTCTGCCTTCTAGATCGGAGAAAAATAAATTGATCCCTTGTCCCCAAGTCTTCTCTGTGATGAATATCCCCAATTCCTTTAACTAATCATCATATAGCATAGTCTCAAGGCCTTTTACCATTCTGGCCATGATATAGTTTGTCAATATCTTTCATGAAATATAGCCCTAACAAGTTACAGCAGAACCCTAGACCGGTGGTGTCAAACTCAAATATAAGTGGATCCACAAGGGCTGCGTACTGGCTTAGAAAACCACAGACTCAGATTTATCTGTTATATTAATTTTTTTTTATTTTGTTAAATATTTCCCAGTTACATTTTAATCTGGTTTTCACTACACTCAGGAGTTTTGTTGGCCCCTTGATATCTCTGTTTAGATGTTATTTACCAAAAAATTCTACACATGCTGCAGTTATTTCATATATAACTGAAATATTTTTCATATTTAAATGGGAAATTCCTCCTTTCTAAAAAAGAGGAATCCCAAGACTTCTCCACTCTACAGAATGGGTATGATATGTATTGCAGTGCCAAGTATTATGGATATCACTCTATAAACAATGAATTTGAGATTCAGAGAGCTTAAATGACTTACCTGTTGTTACTGAGCTAGTAATTATGGGAGGTGAAAGTCAAGCCCTAGGCTGACTCATTCTAAGTCTAGTCCTTCATAAAAAGTGGATCCATAAAAGATTGTAGATTGAGCATTTTTAACATTGTTAATTGTGATCATCTTTGAACTTCTTCTGTACTATTTGTATAAAAGGATAATAAAAATACCTGTGAAACCATGTATCCAAATCATCTTTTATCCCTGAAATAATATGAATGAACACAGATCCTATTTAATTCAAATAAGGAAAGTTTCATAAGTTCATTTGGCATACAGAAAGTGGTATCAAATATTATATATTAACCTCCAATTATAATGAAGTTAAATTTTATTAAAGTACTTTTCCAGAATCTTTTGAAATAAACAACAGTGAGGCAGCTGGGTAGCTCAGTGGATTGAGAGTCAGGCCTAGAGACAAGAGGTCCTAGGTTCAAATCTGGCCTCAGACATTTCCCAGCTGTGTGACCCTGGGCAAGTCACTTGACCCCCATTGTCTACTCTTACCACTCTTCCATCTATGAGCCAATACACAGAAGTTAAGGGTTTAAAAAAAAAAAGACAATGAAATAAACAACAGTGACTTAAAACAAGCTAAAAGAAAATTTCATTATACCTCTATCTTGGCAAGTGAATGGATACTTCTTCTGACTTTATCCCTATGACTTTTGTTAAATAATAGAATTTTAAATCTTGTGATTCTTACATAAATTTCCATTTTGAAAACAACCATTCTAAGACTATTTAACAAATGTGAAAGCTATGTTAATATATTAAAAAGCTCCTATAAAATCTTTTGCCAACTTGATCTACTTTAGCTACTATTAAGGATAATAATCTATTCAAGTTTGTTAAAATTTTTTATTTCATTTTGAATGCATTAAAGATTAAATTTTTCAGGCCACCCTGTATAGTATAGTCTTGCCCTCACTGATTTATTTGACTGTAAATGTAACATTGCCCTAAAGATTCTGGAAAAGATCCCCAAACAAATATGAAAATATGGCATTGATGGAATAGGGAATTAAAAAAAAAAACAAACACCAAAATGAAAATACCATCCTTAAGGGCAAATTAATTCATTAAAACCTTAGTTTTCATTAATTCACTAGGTCTTTGAAGCAGCAAAATCTTGAGCAAGTACTCTCTGTACTGGGAAATCCAATAAGACAGGAAGAAAACAAGTTTTAGAACACAGGACATTAATGAGCCCAAAAGGAATGCTACTGGAAATCATGTGAGGCCCATGGATAGCCTAAAAAAGGAGATTAGGACAAAACAAACCAAAACCCCAGCTTAATTTACACCTGATCCTCCCTGTGAGTAGAGATTATTTCATCTTTTATGTCTATTACTTATCACAGTTCCTAGCAAATAGTAGGCTCTTAATAAATGCTTGTTGGTTGAATGATTGATTGACCTGAAGCCTTTGATAATCTACAGAGAGAAGGAGAGAGATACTGCCTGTGGGAGAGTCTAGAGAAGTTCTAAAAAATGAATGTAATTTCCTCTAGGGAAGAGACGATTTCATTCCAGCCTTAAATCCCTCACCCCAAGCACAATGAGACCTTTCAGCATGTACACATAATAAATGACAAGGTGATATGATGCTGTCCGAGGCTAGAAGAAGCTGGCTTGAAAAACAAAACCTTACTGGACTGAATAAACAAGACATAAAAATCACATCTTTTTTTAAATCTTCTGAGCACTGGCTATTTTCTTTTCCAACTGAATTAATTGGAAATCTGAATTTTACCTTTAAAATATGTGCAGACATGTATATATGTATAGGTGTGTGTCACATACATATATACAGGTTTATGTGTATGCAGTATAGAGTACTGTTATTGCAATGTGTAATATTATTCATGATGTGCACATATACAAGTGTATATAGATGTACATACATGCATACATATATATTTGAATATATATGCAAATGAACTTTTGAATAAGTGCCTTAATATTTTTATAAATTTGTCTATAGAGAATATTCATTTGGGAGAGCTTGTATAAATATTGGCACTGGGCTATTTTTAGTGAACTGTGTCCTCATTTATGATAGACAGACACGTAATTATGCAGCAGACTTATCTCAGCATGGTTTGGGTTATACAAGAGTGTGTCCCTGCAATCAAATCCTTTCCTCCAGGTTGACAATTGTCTTGGGATTCTGGAACAATGGGGAAGGCCAACTGAGGATGCAAATGTAAGTTGACATTTAGGCTATAGCTTGAGATGCCTTTTCTTCTAGCATTATTGTTCTTGTTTTTTTTTTTCAAATCATTGTTTTTTTTTTATAAAATCATGCTTGAGGATCACATGTTTGAAATATTTGCATATTTCTAATACATCTTTTAGGTGTGCAAAGAAACAACATTTCTATGGTAAAACCAATATTAATTTTGCTGTTTGATGTAGGTTTCTATATTATTTGTAACATTAGAATTATACATAAGCACTTTAGAATTTTATTACTTCCAAGTCATTGGATCCTAGATCTGGAGCTGAAAAGGAATTTGGAGGTGGTCTTAATTTTACCCAGTGTCCTCAATTTTAAAATTGAGGTAGAGGCCATGCAGATCATAAGTGTTAGGTATGGGATTCAAATCCAGGTCCTCGAAGCACAAATCCAGTAACTTTCCATTATACCACCCCTCATTCCTCTGTCAATTCATTATTAAAATATACACTGAAAAATAAACTATTGTTATAGCTAATTTAGTGAACACAAGAGTATATTTGACTATAAAATCAAATAGACATGAAAGAAAACCAAGTTCAGATGCAGATTGTTTTCTTTTTTTTCTTTTTTAAACTAAGCATTTGGAAAAATTCCTTTAAACTCTTATTAGCTCTTGTCTTTTTTTATATTAGCAAATAAGGAGACTATTCTCTGGTAAACACTATGAGATGCATTAGCACATGACATCATTATTTCATTACTTAATCAGACTCATAGTACCTGCAAGACAAAGAGAATTTGTGCATTAATTCATTTTTGTGATAGCTCTTTGGGCTAACAAGCCACAGCTGGCTTCTTCCCTTCTACCCTACTTGTCTTCTCTGACCTTCCAGAGGGTAAGAGAAGAAAAGATTCATCCCGGTCGGTATCTTTCTCCAAGTAGAAATCACCATTGCCTCTTGGTTTTGCAACATGAGGAATATGTCACAAGCCAATGGAATCCTTTGCTCTCTGTGTGGAAGTAGCTGAGAAAGTTGTTCTTTTTCTTTTTTTTTTTTCCTTTCTGTTGTTTTCTTTGATTCTTCACTGTTTGTACCATATAAGGAAAACTTTGTGGCTTCAAGGTCTAGTTTATGCTAACTGAGACTGAAATTGGAAATAAGATGGAGATGGGTAAGATGCCCAGAAATAGAAATCATTTAGTGCACTTATAAAAATAACAAGCAGTTAAGTCACCACAGGCCCTAGAAAATAGGGTCAGGGTGACTGGCTAGGCAGGTGGGAGCCTGGGTGGAGACCTTGTATAAATCCAAAAAAAGATTTGTTAGCACATGTTACTGTGGTGCTGCTCCCTCCTGGCAGCTTGCCAGTTTTAAACCTCAAAATAGTTGAGTCCCATTCCTTTGTAATACCTCAGCTAGATTCTGAGACACAGCAGAGCTAAAGCTGGACTTCACAAAACTTGGCACAGTTCCTCTGGCTAATAGCTCAAGAACAGTCAGTAAGTCAGTCAGCAAGCATTTAATCCCTAACTATGTGCCAGGCTTTGTGCCAAGCATTAGGGAAGCAAAGAGAGACAGAAATAGTCCTTACATGTGGATTCAGAAGAAGGCTTGTACTGGTAGTTTTTCTTGCTTGTGTGATCTTGGAAAAGTCATTTTTCTTCATTACTCCATAAAATCATTAGGGATTAGGTTAGGTGATCTAAAATTTTTTCTTTCCCAAAATTTATGAACTTATGTAATGAGATTTGGAGGGGATACCTGTCTGACCTGTCAGGCCTAGTGTTCACATTCAAAAAAATATCTCCCTATCTTCTATCATTTCTTTATTTTCACATACATATGCTATTCCTGAGCCTTCAAACTTTGAGTTTATAATATATATGTGCATACATATTATACCTAGAAAAAGACTTCATGAAGGTTATTGTTATGCTATGTTTGTTTAGGAAAAGGGGGTTGTGGAAATGTTATTCCCTTGAGTAATTAATCAGACTGTAGATTAGTTTTGAATACTTGGGGGTTTTCTCAGAAAATCTTGTTTCTCTTCATATCATGGAAATGGTTCAGATACCCTCCTCACATTTCTATTATTGCAAACAAATGTCATTTCTAATTAAATAAACCATTAACAACCCCACAATATGGATCATTTAGCATTTCTTTATTGAGATCAGTTCTGTCTTTTATACTAACTTAAAGAATTAGCTGAATGACTGGCAAGGGAGATGAAGGTCTGGCTTCTATACCAAACTCTACTGCTAACTTCATGTGACTGGAAAATTCATTTAAACCTTGTGTAACTCAATTTTCTCATGAGATCATCATGCTTTCTATGTTTTAGCCTCACAGTAGCAGATAGAATGAATTAATGAAAGCATAGTAATTAAATGTTTGGAAAACCTTTGGAAAAAATTGGAGTCTAAAATGTTATAATTTCATGGATGTTTTATTGATTCAAGTTATTAAAAAGAAACTGATAACTTAGGAAAGTATTCTCTTTGAGAAATTAAATCTGTACAATTCAGCAAGATTTTTTACCCCATATTCTTTCTAACATTGTCATAAAAATGAGATTTCTGTTCCTTAAGATAAGAGAGATTTGACTTAATGGAGTTTGAATATGGATTCAACTTGGGAGAAATAATCAGAAGTCAGGGCAGTGCTTTAATTTTATATGAAAAAGAAGTCTTTGTTGCCAAGTGAAAAATAAATGTGATTCACTTTCTGTGAATTTATTGAAGATAAGACTTCACTCTATTTCTCCCCTTACTAATGAGGATATGCAGCAAGTTAGGCTCAACATTAACTCATTAGCTAAAGAGATATTCATAAGCATGTCCTGCTTCTGTAGAACTCTTCCATAGCAAAAGCGCTACCAATGGAATAAATGGAATAAAGCCTTAAGATACATACAGGTAGAATAGACTAGACATGTGGAAGGAACATTGGAGTTGGGAATTCAAGAGATGTGAGTCCAGTGCTTCTGGATCCTTTTCTAGTGACAATAGGCACCTCTCTAATTTTTCTAGTCTACTCAGTGATGATAATCATATTTATAATGCTATCTTCTTAGAGTTTGGAGGAGAAAAGTCTTTCTGAAACCTTAAACCCTATAGAAATGTGAGCTTTGATTAGTAGTAATATTTAATTAAAATGCTTATTTGCCTATAACCTAATTTTGTTAGTTCTTGTGAAATTTATTTCTAGTTCTGGGTTTAGGCCTATTTACATAGCTGGGGACTATTGTTTATTTCATGTGCTTGTACTTAATATATTCTAAGGGGCAGTTTAAACATGGTCATAAGCCTCACAATAATAGACATCAAGTCAAAATCATACCCTTATTACAAATCACTGGAGCTGATAACTCTGAAAGATTTGGCTGTAGCCTCTGGAGGCATACAATTTCTAGGAGTAAATAATTCCCCGAAAAATTTTGAATGTTGCCAGGGAGTTAATTCTCCAAAGTGATTAAATATAAAAGCTTAATAGTAGTTTTGAAAATTAGGCATGCCAATTATCTAACTTCAATTCAACATTTGTGAAATACCAACTATATTTAAGGCACTGTAAAAAGTATTAGAAGTACAATGACATACTCTGCAGAGTCTCAGAAAGCTTACAATTATCCAATACCCTTCTCTTTGTTATATAAAAGTCAGTGAACATGGGACAATGTTGTTGCTCTGATGTAGAAAAGGGTATAGATTAGTGTGGATTAGGAAATCCCATGTCCAGAGAACTAAGCATATACCAAAGGCTAGGTGCAAAGGATATAGGAACACTCTTGAATGACGAAAGTAAACTTCTCAATTTAGGTTTAGAAAATTGCTTTCATAAATGTAGAACAGAATGCCACATGGCTTGAAAATAGATTATATGAGAAAGACCAAGGCATTTTAGGTGATAGCAAACTCGATATAAGTGCAACTATTATAAAAAAATATCTAAAGTAACCTTAGAGTTGCTGTAGTAATAGTAAACTGTAAAAATAAGGTAGATGATCATTCCACCATACTTTTGACTTTTCAGATGATATTTATAATAATGTGTCAACACAAAGCTACCATATTTTACAAGGACAATGACAAACATGAGTATATCCAGACATTAATTCTTCTAGACTGATTTTTTTTATTTTAAACCCTTAACTTTTGTGTATTGACTTATAGGTGGAAGAGTGGTAAGGGTAGGCAATGGGGGTCAAGTGACTTGCCCAAGGTCACACAGCTGGGAAGTGTCTGCAGACATTAATTCTTATGCGTTCAGCACTTTTCATTCCCCAAAACACCTGCTGTGTCTATTGAGACCTTCTCGACTACATCATGAAAAACTCCTTAATGATTTTAAAAATTAAAATAGTTACTTCTTACATCAGATAGTAATTACAGATGAGTATATTTCCCATGAAAACTCATAAGTAATAAGGTGTATTTGAGGCCTGAAGTTAACATTACCCATTTCCTGTTTAAAAACAAATGAAATTGTATTAGAACTCTGTTTTTACATGGCTAATTACTGTCATATCACATCTCTTGAAATGTGGCTACATATAGTAATAACCTTCTACATGTTTATATTCTCATACCAATATTCTAAAGAAATTTTACCTGTTATGCAGACATTTTTGCTGATATCTACACACTGATATTTACCAAAATGTTATGTGGTCAATGATGTTACTCTCAATAGCTATGTTTCTTTAAATATATATCCAGAAATTCATTGTGATCATTTCTCTATTAAATTGAAAGTTGGTTTTATTTATTTATATTATATAACTTTGCACCTTCTATTGCAGGCACACAAGCATCTGAGCAATCACTGCCAGCAATTCTTATCTTTTTTTTTGCCATTTATTATGTTTCCCTTCATACCTTGAATATAGTTTCTCCATTTAGCCAACTTGCCTAAGCTTTCCCATTATTTACTGATAACTCAATGCCCACACTAAACTCTTCTGTTTAGAATGAAACATAGGTTCTTCAAAAATTTAAGCTTAACCTTTGAACTTAGCCATCTAGTCCAACTCTCTTTATAAAGGTGAGAAAATGGAGGGTGTCAGGTAAACTGCACAATCCAATGTCACACAACTACTTAGTAAAAGTGACTCTAAAACTTAAGACAGTACTTTAGAATTCCCACAGCTGCAGGTATGGTGTTTTCCTGCCAGAGGATATTGAACAAATAGAGTCAGATAGTGATGATGATGGTGATGGTGGTGATGATGATATTGAAAAAAATATCAATATCTACTTTTCAAAAAAGAAACTGTTACTTAATTTTCACAAAGCAATATGGTAGTATTGGGGGAATTATTCAAAGGACAGCATTAGCACAAACTCTGGTCATGGAGGGTTTTTTTCCTGTTAGAGCAAAAAAAAAAATTATAAAAAATGGATTTCTTTCCAGAGATTTTAATTCCTTTGATGCTTAAACAGATGATATGTCTTCTTTAAGATAATTCAGAGCAAATTTCTTTCTTTCCTTTGGGTTGAAGAAAACATATGCTTTTCTATAATAGATTCAATGTGCTTTGCTTGGCAGAGGACCACCTGGATGTTTCATTGTTCTTTCTGTCTGTCTTATGCATGTTTCAGAATCTATGAATTATTCACCTTCTTTTAGATGGCTTTTTTTAAAGCCCTTCTATTGCTTCTAAAGTAAGGAATGTAAATGTACGTATTTCACAGTAGCTTTTTGTAGAAGTTTCCTTTTTGTGTCATTTAACTCATTCTAGGCATATTATATTTTTAAGTTCTATACATTAGTCTATTCCTTTTACCCAAGAAATGAAATTGTATTGTCATGCTATTTACCTCCCTGCTATTGAAAAAAATTGTGCTTTTATAATTCTCACTCATTATAATAACTTATAACATAATATCACATATTATAAAAATCATAATATAAAAAACAACTCATTTGGACTAGGAAATATGTTTTTCAAATGTGGACATAAAATTTTAGTTGCATATTTCTGGAGGCAGATTGCAAATCTCTTTATCACATTTGTAGTAGGGCACAATACATGTATGTATTATTTTTCTTAGCTATGAACTCTAATTCTAGTTTGTGCCTCTTAAGTTTTTACATCTCTCCATTCTATATTATTTGAACCACTGACCAATGACCTCAAATTCCAAACCCTTGTATCATATCATCCTAAATCACTTGTTTTTATCCCCATGATTTAGAATACAGACACTAAAAAAATATCAAAGATTATCAGCATTTTTGAAGACTATAATAAGAGGTTTATCATGAGTGTAATTTTCTATCTAAACAAACAGATTTTTATTACAATGGCTTAGTCCATGTTAATTTTTTACTACTCGTATGAAACTATGTTATAAATTTCTGTCCCAATATATTCTATGAGAGAAACTCCTAGTTGTCTATGCTTTTGATCTGTTACTCAGGTTTGTCACTTAGATACAAAATATTATGTGATAGTTTTACTGTAAGACCAACATTTATGGGAAAGTAAACAGGAAAAACTAAAATGAAAATTGGCAGCAGCAAATTATTTACTTTTGGAACACAGAATAAAGAGTATCTGTTAGTGTCACAGTTTAAAACATTGTTCTATGGAAGAATTAATTACATTAAGCCACAATAATGAATTTATCCTCAAAGTTCCTTGCAAACCAATGGATTATTTAAGCAAAGTTACTCAATATAAAGTAAGTCATAATCATTCCTATCTCTCATCCTCTCAATTAAATCTTTTATTTAAAGAAAAGAATAACACTGGAGGAAGGAATGACAAAGAGGAATTACAAATAAAGTTGCACAGCCAAACTCACTGTGCTTTTCTCATTTCTCTTCTTCCTTGACTTCACTACATCATTTGGCCTTATTGACTCCCTCTTGTACTTTGTCCTATCTTTACTTCAGAGATTGTAATTTTATTGAATCACAACACACCTCTTTAACCAATCCTTTTTTCCTATATGTTTTTAAGTTCCTTAATGTAGGTTTATCAGAAATCTGCCCTTGATTTTTCTGACTCTACTCTTTCTCTGTTGGCACTTTCATTACCTGTCATAGTATCTTATTTACACAGATGGTCCATAAATCTTAATCTCTGATAATTTCTCTATTGAGCTTCTTATTCATATTCCCAACTTGTCTATAGGACATGCCAACTTTTAGGTACCAGCTGTGCCCCACAGCATGTTTAAATATCCTATCATATTCTTAGAACCAAAAAGGCAGAAGAATGATAAGGGCTAGGCAATAGAGGTTAAGTGACTTGCCCAGGGTCACACAACTAGGAAATGTCTGAGGCCACATTTAAATCCAGAACCTTCTGTTTCTGGGCCTGGTTCTCTATTCACTGAACCACCTACCTGCCCCTTCATTGTTCATTCTTTACAGCATTTGAATATACTACTATACATCAAAAGCCACAATAGCCTTTATGAATTACTTTAAAATTTGTAAAACCTTTTTATATGTTCATTATCACATTTGGGTCTCATAGGAGGTAGAGAATTACAGGTGTGATTATCCCATTTTACAAATGAGCAAATTGAGGTTCAGAAAGGTAGATTGGCTTATCATTCAAAGAGAAGTAGTAGGGGCAGAATTTGAATCAAGGTTTTCCTGACATCATACAACATAACTGACATTACATTGTTTCTATTGGATTATATCACCTTTCATATTAAGTAATTTATCAAGTCTGTCTTAAAGACTGATGATGAAACATGCTTTCCACCTCTTGTCTAAGAGGTGATGACTATAGGTACAGAATGAGACACACTTTCAAAAATGACCAATGCAACACAAATATCTTTTGCTTTATAGTTATTTGCTGTAGGATTTTATAGAGGGGAAAGAAAACTGTAAAGAGAAACCAGCAAGGGGGTTAGTAACAGTGATCCTTTTAAAGGAAAGAAGTGTAAAACACACATACACACAAATATGTTACAGAATACATAAGAGTACTTGAGAAAATTCAGAAATGGTCAGAGACAAGCAGGATAAAGTTTGTACTAACATTTTTTATATAAAATATCTTTAAGTATTTGTTTTTAAAAAGAAATATGAATCTTAAATTTAAAATATAAGCTGATTGTTTCACAACTCATCATGTAATCCTTTAGATGGAAACAGTCATTTTTGTTAATGATTTTAAACTCAATAATTTTTTTAAAATTCTAATCCTATTTGGTTTCACCTAACTATATCTTTTATATCAATCTCTCTTTTCCCAGGATCATCACCCATTTGGAACATTGTGAGGTCTTCCTGATTTTCTACTCTCTATTCGTAGGGTCCTATATATAGAAGGGACTTTGGAGAAGTCTATTCTAATTTCCTTAATTTACTAATGAGTTAACAGAGGGTCTGGGAGGTTAAGTGACTTTCTAAAGAGGTCAAAACCATGCTAGCAATAAATATCAGAGGTAGGATTTAAACCAAGGTTCTTTGACACCAGAACCAAAGCACTTTCCACTTTTCTGCAAATTGGCCTCCATAATGTGGTCAGCATAATCTTCTTTATGTTTAATTCTGAGCATATCACTCCTCTCAAATATCTTCAGTGGCTTTCAGATGCATCCTGAATAAAGTCTGAACTTCTTTGCCTGGCAATCAAGGCAGTCTATCTAGTGCTTCTGTCTCTCCAACCCAATCCCAAGTTTCTCTCTTGTTATATATGCTATGCAACAACTTAACTGTGCTATTGCATCCCCTAAATGCATCAGAGTTTTCTTTCCATTATGCTTTTGTTCCTGCTGTTTCCTCATGTCTGAAATGTTTTCCCTCCTATTTAATGAATTACTGTATACTCATTCATTAAAGCCCTACTCAGATGCTCATTTCTGAGGAAACCTTCCAGTTCCCCATTTTTCTTTTTTCTTTTTTTTCTTTTATTTTAAACCCTTAACTTCTGTGTATTGGCTCCTTGGTAGAAGAGTGGTAAGGGTAGGCAATGGGGGTCAAGTGACTTACCCAGGGTCACACAGCTGGGAAGTATCTGAGGCCAGATTTGAACCTAGGACCTCCTGTCTCTAGGCCTGGCTCTCAATCCACTGAGCTACCCAGCTGCTCCTCCCCATTTTTCTTAGACAATATTCCCTCACCTGACTTTGCTCTGTAACTCTGAGATGTATTTATTATACAGTCCCATAAATGTGTTTACATCTTATCTCTTTACTAGAACCAAAACCATACTATATATGTCTGCTGCAGTATAAGTAATAAGTTTTTGTTGAATGAGTATATCATTAGTGAATATATGAAAACAATATTTACATAAGCTTTAAGGCAGTGATGGTGAACCTTTTAAAAGATGGCATGCCATGCTTCACTCCTGTCCCCCTAGAGATGATATGCCATGTCCCACCCACTTACTGAGTGCCAGGTGCATCCCACCCTCCCCTTACCCTGCACTGAGGAGTAAGGAAATACTCCCACTGGGCTGCTCAGCTAAGGAGCAGGGGAAGTGAGGAATGTCCTCAACAAGTGTAGAGAAGGGGAGGGGAGTGGCCCAAGCACTCTGCTCCCCTCCAGCTCTGTCACCTGTGAGTTGCCCACCTTACCCCCTGTGCATTCCCATTGGTCTGCTGGGCAGAGGGACAAGGGATGTGAAAAAATGTCAATAGGCACAGTAGAGAGGGGGAGGGGAGCAGCTCAGCCCAAGTCTCTCTGCATTTCTCTTAAGGAAGGGGGGGAGGGGAGGAAGGAGGGGAAGAGGTTGGGAGGGCATTTGCCCACAGAAAGTGCTCTGAGTGTCATCTTTGGCACATGTGCCATAGATTTGCCATCACTGGTTTAAGGCATACAAAACTCCTTTTTGGTGAAAAACATAACTAATGATACACTTTTTGTTAGGATACTCAGTTCCTCTATATTTGCCAAAAATGTACATTATTCAAGTTTGCAAAATGACAGTTTCAAATGATTTTATCTAACTAGGTTAATTCTCTGCTCTTGTATTAACCTGTGTTAAAAGCTAATTTAAGCCTCAAGTAGAAAGGCTTTAATTCTCATTCTTTATGGGCATCAATCCCAGTCAGTAAACTGCCAGAAAATATTCATGTGTCTTTCCACCAATTTTCTGATATGCAAGTTAAGAAGAATCATACCAAAAGCCTTGGAGAAATCTCCTATGCATCTGTTATCATGCTTTCCCAACACTGTCTATGCCATCAGGCCTTTCATTTCATGACCAATAAATTCAGAGACATTTTCAAAGGAAGAGTGCAAAAGATATATAAAACATTGTTTATTTCTTTCCATAATCTATGCCTGAAAATGAAACTGGCATGGAAAATAGTTTTCTCATTGTAAACTCAATTTGAAATTGTAATTCATCAATTTTACCCATCATGCAGAGTATGACACACTTAACCTTAAAAACCATTTTCAAAAAAGAAAACTATAAAAGGAGGAGAGAGGGTATGGTATAATTAAACATTGGATCTGGGGGCAGAATTTAGTTTTAGTCATGGTTTTAGTCCCATTTTTCTTTGTCATTAACTGTCTCTCTATATGATTTTGGAGAAGTCCCTCAACCAGTCTGGGTTTCAATTTTCTCATTTATGAAGTGAAGCAAAAATCATAGATTCATGAAGGGATCTTGACAGTCATTTAGTCCTACCTCCTTGTTATAGAAATGAAGAAAGTGATGTCCAAGAAGGTTCATTGATTTATTAGTAAACATCAGAGGTTGGATTTCAACTAACTCTGGAACTAAAGATATTCCTGCTCTACCTGTTAATACTATTGGTCTGAAGATTATCTCTTTCCATCCTTACATTCTTCAGCTCTCTACACATATTCCTTCTGTCCCCTCTTCCTTCCTTTCTACATCTTAAAAAAAAAAAAGAAAAGAATCTTTATTATTCATTTCTCTCCTCAGATAGTAATCCAGAAAGGAGAAAGAGATGGGACAGAGAGGATTTATTTGTCCTCATGTTCTAGGCTATACAGTTAATAAACATTTATTAAGTTCCCTACTATGTAACAGTACCTGTGCTATGCATTGGAAATAGACAAGCAAAAAACAAAACAAAACAAAAAACAGTCCCTTGCCTGATTCCAAGTTTAAATTCCAGTGGCAGAGACAACACACAAAGAGGAGCTGAAAAAGAGTGAGGGGGAAAGGAATGCAGAAGAGAGTATGCTAAAGAAGTCAAGAGGAAAGCAATGATTTGGGAAATGAAAAGAAGGCTGGCCAAGACACACTCCTTAAATGGAGTTTCTGAGAGGTACTTTCCAAGCTTCATCTTTAAATCAGAGGTGGTGGCCCCAGAGGAAAAAGTACTGATATAATGGAGAGGGACAAAGAATATGCTTTGGGCATAATGGAAAAGTCCAGAAGAATACATAGTTGGGTGGAAGATGAATGAGCATGTAAGCTTAATGAATAAGCATACGATCAATTTTTGTTTTTATTTCTGCCATGCTGGATTGTTATGGAAATAGTGATAGAGTCAAATAACTGGGAGCAGAAAGGAGGGGAAGGCAAGGAAGGGTTTCCTTGGGGACTAAAATGACTAATTATAAAGGTGGTGACAACAGGGCCCAGTTTGTCTTTGGTTCCCCCATTTCCACTTTGTTACTCTTCCCAAATCTTCCTCTGTCTTTTGAAGTACTCTTTGCTCCCACAGTCCCAGATCCTACTTAGTTAAATTATACTCTCCGCTTACTGATATAGAGACTTCAGTGGCAAAAGTCTTAATGTCAATACCTGCCTCCACTCTTTATTTCTTCTTAGTCTCTAGTTAGGTTGAAAAACAATTCTTTCTGCTGATTTATAGGGTAGATCTCTAGACAAAAGCATGCTGATTGGCTATCAGTGAATCAGTCCGGGTCAGGTTCAGAGACAAAAATCTCCTGATTGGCTCTCAGTAAATTAGTCCTGGTCAGGTTCAGAGACAAAAGCCTCCTGATTAGACAATCTTGCTTCTAGAGAAGATGTATATATATATATATATATATATATATATATATATATATATATATATATATATATATATAAACACACACACACACACATATATAT